>NW_017535852.1:2027388-2061348 GCF_001853355.1 Bactrocera latifrons | reverse complement strand
TCAAGTTAGCGCTACAATTTCCCAAAATATTGTACAGATCGGTCCACTATAGCATATAGTTGCCATACAAACTGATCAAATAAAATTCTAATACTGAACTTTTTATATCCTTCTCTGCTAGAAAAGATGCAACTGTGAAGGGTATTGCAGTTTCGGTGCAACCGATGTTAAAGTTRTTATTTGTTGTTTTTGCTGTATAAAGCACGGASYGAGCGCATGCGCAAGAAGCTTAGCACTCGCCAAATGCGATTTATTTTTCAGTAGACCCGGCAACTTWGCAGGCGAGTAGTACTTAAATATATATTTACAAACATATACWTGTACACCTTCTATAAGCCAGGCTGCAGCAGAGGGCATAGTTTGAATTAAAAATGCAGTTGCCGTGAACCAATTTGATAATGCAGTCAGGCTGACAAACACAGCAGCTTGTATTTATATACAAGTATGTGACTGCGTGTGTGTTGCCGCACAGCAAAATACAACAATATCAAAACTACAACTAACCAACTACAACAAAATGGATTAAAAGTTAGACTTCAAAGGCGAAAACTCTAAACTCGTACAACAACACTCTCCTATGTACACACACATGTATACTAATGCCTGCAAGTAAATGCCGTTTTTTGAAAGTCGGTGTAAAATCAAAGAGATTCTGAATTTTTGAAAGGTGCGTGAACGCCCGACAGCCGCCAGCCGCCAGCCAGCACAGTACCAAATATGTTAGGCGGAGGCACAAATTTGCACGAATTCGGCTTTAAGAGCCATAAAGGTGTTTTTAATTGGCTGCCGATGTATGYAAGTGGGCAGCTGCGGGCGTAAGCAGTTAACGGTTCTGATTATGCGCTAAACTTATGGTGAATGCGATTTTAATTAATTCATTAAWTTATAAGCTAGCTAAAAAGGTAAAGCAAGACAAGCAAGTAAGGGCCGASTTCGAATGCAACAACGCGATAATTTGAGTCGAAAAGTAGTGTTAATTATAAAGCTAACTTATAGACTGATTACACCCAAACTTGGTAGCAMCATAACTTACGATGATTGGCGCAACCTATGTACTTAATTTCATTAATTTAGCTCAATTTTTTCTAAGTTACTCGCATTAATTCCTGTAACAGAGGAATATTTATATCATGTGGAATGTACGGGGTCTAAGAAAAGCTATGGACCAATACCAACAATTTTTTGTGGTAAATTATCTAATCTCATACATTTCAGACAAAAAGACTCCCTTATCGTGCGACTTCTTTAATGTACTGCTGGAGAAAATAACACAAGTTGCAGAACTAAATCTTCGGTCATCGTCTCGGCTTGACTCCCACGCCAACTGTTAGCAACGTCCGTGGTGCTTTACGTGGGTACCTGCTGACGACAGCCTTACCCGACGGCGCTCAAAACACAGCGGATCAAATCAATGCATTGATCAACACCCGGCACTTTCAGYACCAATTTGCCGYGTGGAATGAACACTCTAATCACCTTGGTAGTGTTCGAGGCCCATCTAAAATCTCTGTCGTACTTTGAGTCCGGCACCGGGTTGCAATGAAACTCCACATTCAACTGACAAAGTGTCAGTTTTCCCCCCTTTCGGGTTTTAACCACAACCACACTACAATACTGCCCGAGGAGCCAGTTTGCATGAGCAGGTTGGAGCGAAGTGCAAGGGTTTCTGCTCCCCGTTGTTCCAGAATTAAGTCTCCGGTCAGACCTCATAGCCGAAACTACTGTCAGTTGAGCTTCCATACTGCTCTGAACTGGTGATCAGGGGTGGACTAGTGGAGATCACACCACCCCTCACCATGTCCGTCAGTCCAGCTAAGGTCCGAGTATATCGAGTATTCTGCAAATACATACGCCCAGTCCTCTACCACAAAAACAATCCGACCTATCAGGTAGGCGCCTCTGATGCTAAAATTCATGCGTAAGACCAATGATGAAGTTTGAACGTGTCCGTAGAGCGACTCTCATCGGCAGCTCTGGTGCTCTGCGGACAAGACCAACAATAGCACTTAATTCCATTTTACAGATAACTATTGCGACAGGTGTATTGCTGCGAAATGCGCTCTAAAGCTCAGAAAAGTTGGGTATATGCAGGCGTCCGAACTAGTACACACCGAAATTCTCTCCTCCTTTAACTGTATTCCTGAAAACTTGGACCTCGAGCATCGCAAAGGCTACTATTGGCGACTAGTGCCGATTAGGAACATGTGATTTCGAATATTAGCTTTAAACTCGCTAATTGTACGCTCAAAGCTAGTTAAGGAGTGTCCATCCTCACTAGAAATAGCAACAAGCTATTTCATCATCCAAATCATTTGGGTGCCCAGTCATAGCGGAATTACTAGTAACTGCAATGAGCCAATGAGCTCGCCAGAGCGGACAACAAGTTGACAGCCATTGACCGGATAAAAGTTCGGGTTCATTCCARTTGCATAGATCCAACTGTCCAACTYKAATCCAAATATAAAACATACTCGTCCAAAGACTTCAATTTCAACAAATAATTTTCCGAAAAACGAAAGCAAAACAAATGTAAAGTATCGATTTTTTTCATACCTTCTTCAATATTTTTACAGACAAAAAAATTAATTTGCGTCAATAATTGTCCTCTTCGAATTTGCCATATGTTAAGCCCAACTGCGTTCTACGTTCTTACGCAACTTATCGCTTTGAATAGGAAATTGTTAAGCTATTTTTAGCTAAMAATCTTTCTAAAATTAACAAGAAAMGAAGGCACGTAAGAGAGTTGTAATACCGGTGTATGCTGTGATACAGGGTGTCTGCAAAATAATTTGTGGTTAAAAAAATATATAAGTGATCGATATCATTTCTCGAGGTTAACGAGTATGGAAATTGATTTCGAAATCCGTAATCTAGTTACCGAAKTATAAGCTCACTAAGTCACTGTTCTACGATACACCTGGATTTTTTCCGATATGCTTGAAATCATGCATAAAATAAAGGCGCTATTAAGAAGTCGRACATTTAGGATTAAAACACTTTCTTATAAATGGATGAACGAAGATGTGAGAAACAAATTGAATGTTTTATAAAGTTAGGTTGGACCTACATTTCTGAAAAATGTTTCTAAATGTTGTCTAACAGATATACAGACAATCTCTAAATGTCAAAAGTTTAGATGTCTTCTTTTTTTTGTCTTCAGTAACCTTACGCGAGCTCAATCTGGTCCAAAAGAACTTATCTCGGTAGACTAGTCTGTACTGATGAATCCAAGTTTCTAAATGTTCTCTAACAGAAATACTTCGTTCTTKAAATGTGAAAAGTTTAGATATCTTCATTATTTGCCCTCTCCTATATCACACATATAGTCACAAAGGTTCAATACTCTGAGTAATTCCAGGAGCCTGTTGGGCGCGATGGAGGTGACTTGATCTCTGTCTACGTATAAAGATCTTAGGACCTTGAGTMTGCTTCTACAAATTGCTGGGCAATCTAAAATCAGGTGTTCCATGTCGCAAAACCCGCAGTTTGCGAAACAGACTATGTCCATGTTSGACAAGTGTTTCTTGAGCTTGTAGTGCCCATTATAGAGTGCGACACGGAGATGGAGGBYGATCATGTCTAGATAGTAACTTGGCGTGACGCATTCCTGTTGCCTGTGACGTTCTCTCGCTGGTTACGATAGTTGCGATGGGGATTGATTTCTATACACTGGCTTATAGCAAAAACTTCTGCTTCGAAAATTCTCGAAATACATGCAATTAGTATGGAAATGCCTGTTCCAACACCTTCCGATGTTTTCGAGCCGTCTGTGTACCGCTGGATAGCGCTACCCTTCAGTAGTACGTCAAGCGTCTTACTGCAGAGAATAACACTAAAGGTATTTGTGAAAATTTCGCTCTTCGTAGCGACGTATCTTGGAAGAAGGATCAGTGGTGTATCTTCTCCTACGGCTTTCATTTGTTGAGACATTATCTTCCCTTTGCCAAAACTTTTTTTACGGACTGATATTTAACCCAACCATATTGCACCATCCCTTCGCTAGACTTAAGTCCCCATTAGTAGTATAGTGCAATGTTCCAGAAAGTATTCTTTTTTTCTTATCTTTGGTAACTTAATTCAMACTGAATCTGGTCTCAAACAACTTATGTCGGGAGGCTAGTCTTTACCGAAGTACAGTACGCATCTAAAACGAAACACTAAATAATCCTAAAAATCTCATAAATCTCAATTTAAAAAAAAAAAAAAAGAAACAAATATAGCCCCAATTCCGACACCCTTTACGTACGAGAACAAGTATTTAACATGTTCCTTAAACTCACTGCATCAAAAGCAGCTTCCGTGCTGTATCTCTTTACTCATAAACTTTGTAATGTCTGTACATGCCTTTTTTCCGTGTTCTTTTGCTCTTCAGCTTCTTAAAAACTTAGGCAACGTCATTGCCAGTCGACAGGCGTAGCAGCCGTCCGTATATACTTSTAAGTTCTGAGGCAAACATATGTTTGCRCGTGTTTACAGTACAGATGAAACGTAATTTCAGTTTTTCTTACTGTTGTTATTGCTTTTACTTTTTCAACTACGCCTACGTGCGAACACGAAATTCATTCAGTGGAAAGCTAAAAATAGAAACTCATCAAAAGGGACTCACCGCTTAACCGACCAAATACCGCCAGCGTCCCTTCGAGCCAACGGTGACAACGCGCCAACCACACTAACACCAACGCACTCACCTAACGCGCACATTTACTTGYATCCTTGCAAGCAGTGCTCGTGACTCCCTCTAGCCCTCCTCCCACCAATTCAGCAACCAGCTGGTGCGCGTCTGTTGAATGCCATTGACGCCACCAACTACTTTTAACGGTAGCGTGCCCACGCAATTCACTACTTGAATCASTGCGCAATCCTTGGTATCTATTTTAAGACACCTTCACACCACAATTACCGTTAACGTTAGCCCTTTGTCGGGGTGGGAGGGCGTAAAACAAATACGAAAAAGCTTCATTGCGAATTTTTCTCTTGGAAAAAATCAACATATTAACACTTGTTGCGGTCGAAAGTCAAAAGTTGGCAACGCCATTCCAGAGAACCTTCCGTCTCCAACGACCATGGGCTTGCATTAACCGCATGACCACCAACTACATACCACATGCAAATCAAGCGAAAACATGAGGTGAAAGTATGCAGAAATGTGTATAGGTGGCTGTGCTACAACAAAGCTCAGACTTATATYGACTCATTTTGTGTGCGCTCTAAAAATTCTCGTTGTAATGAATTCCCAGTAGGAAATTGAGTTTCAATTAAAATACACAAAAATTCAATGAGAAAAAAATCAGAATAATATTGATGCTAATCATTGAAAAAAAAATTTTTATTAATGCATATTTATAGGTTATAAAAATCCTTTTATTAATGAAATTGCATCACAGCGACATCTAGTGGTTTCGTAGATGTTCTCATACTCTCGTAGCATTTTGTCACAGAGTATAATACCTAACGGTTGTTTGTATCACATAACACTATGCCAGATAGATATAGCATTATAGATATATATAAAGGCTCAGGATGACGAGAAAAATTTATATCCGTCTGTATGTTCGTCTGAAACTTGACTAAAATTKAGATATCTCGATGAAACTTGGTACACATGTTTAGTTTTAGGTTTCCAATAGTTTAGGATAATTTTTATATGAACTACTACAAACAGTGTAAAAATGAAGGAAAACGGATGATAACTTCGTCCCCTCAACATATAAAGGTATTGTAAAAACTGGTGTGAGATGGCTTTAAATGATGGGCGTGACATCACCTAATTTAATCACAATAAAATCACATCTCTCAGTAACTGATAGACCGTATTTCTAACCAAATTTTGTGTGCGGAATCGTTGGAAAATGCTAAGTTGATTAAAAACACAAACTTACGTGTGATACAAAGTCTTCAAAGGCGGTCAAGAGACCRTTGAAGACATGCCTCGTTCTGTACGACATTCTGCCTCTTGAACTGATTGTCAGAGAAAGAGCAGGAGAGCTGATTTTGGTGGATAGACTTCACTCGTCACAGGTCTCTTTGGACATGCTTGATCATGAACTCCAATAAATCGAACTGCTATATCTCAAAGATCTGGCGTCTGATAATGAAAAAAATCACAGACTTAAAAAAGTTGTTTTTTTTAACTTTCATCAACAAATTTTGAACAAAATAGTAGAGAAAAAGACGTCTCCATGACCTTAACTTCGGCATGTTCATCGCATATTAAAGACTTCAGACTAGGCCGTTCTCAAGAACGCCGGATTGAAATAATCTAAAAGGAACAATAACAATCGGTCTAACAAGGATCTAAAGGAAAGCAATTTTCTCGTCGACTGAAGTCAAGTTTTAATTGTATGAACCCTTATAAAATATTTACATAAATATATGTGACCTGGTCTACGAAAAGGGAGCTAACGTGCGAAAACTAGTTTTAGCCGAATCAACTAAAAAGTGAAAATTGATTTTTTGACACCTAAGCCCCCTTTCCATAGACCAGGTTACATATATTATTTTGGGTAGTCGTATTTTGTCAATAGATGTCGCTGCATTCGTATATCTCCAGTGCTACCAATCACATTGTGTCATATCATATGTGTTCGAAGGGTGAAATTTAAATGGCAATGGCTCGCTCGCTTCCTATCGTTGAAAATCTCGATGAAATTATGGAAAGGGCTGATCAGGACACTCACATAAGTAACCATGACATCGCTTAAGAACTTAACATTCATTATCAAATGTTTTGAACCATTTAAAATAGGCTGGTTACAAAAAGAAATTCGATGCTTGGGCACCACATGAATTGTCTGTGAAAAATGTAATGTATCGAATTAGTATCTGCGATTCTTTGCTGAAACGAAATGAAATCGAACCATTTTTGAAGTGAATGGTAACAGGAGAAAAAAAAGTGGATGAAWTACGACAATAATGTCCCAAAATGTTCAAGTTCCAAGCGAACGTTTATGTCGAGTGTTTGGTGGGATTGAAAAGGAAACATCTACTATGAGCTGCCTGGTCGCACGATTMATTCTAAATTTTGTGGTCAACAACTGATGACATTAAAGCAAGCAATCGAAAAAACGGCCAGAATTGATTAACAGAAAAGGATTCATCTTACACACATCTTTGATGACACGGCAAAAGCTTGGAGGGCTTGACTGCAAAGTTTTGATGCAGCTACCATACTGCCCTGACCTTGCATCATGGGCACTTTACACCTACCATTTGTTCCGCTCAAGGAAAAACTCCCTTAATGGAGTAAAGTTGGCTTCATGAGAAGCCAGTAAAAATTATTTGTCGCAGTTTTTCTCCGAGAAACCAGAAAAGTTTTACACTGATGRTATAATGACTCAAGCGGAAAAATGACAAAAAGTCGTCGACCAAAATGTATAATTTTTTTTTGTTCATTCTAAATATAAAATAAAAAAGTGGAAGCTTGATTAGAAATACGAAAATGCTACCCAATCTATGTAGCTATGTATGGTAAATCTGAAAGTACACTCTCTTTGATTTGTGGCATGTGACACAAATAGCATATTGGCCGATTATATAAGGCTAACGCCCCGTCACACACATACCTACAAATCACACATACTCGTGAGCATGGCTGCACAAAGGCACTCCCACAACCACCTACAAGTGTAGCAACAAGCAGTGATGTGAAAAAATTTCACATCAAGGACGAGATATTAATGGCGCCTTTAAATAGTGTTGCCACCTAATGTGTGCTAAATTCATGCATGTACAGATTAACACACATTTACACACGTGAGCGTGGTTGCGTATTTGCCAAAGCATATGAATGTGGGTGTGTGGGATGTGATTTTAGAGTACTTCCGCTTAGTTGAATCTCGGTTAAGAGTCACTTGCGTGTTGGCTGATGAACTTTTGATAATGGAAGGGTTAAATTTAGAAAGTAAATTATTTGAAAAACAAATGTACATATGTATCTACATACATATGTGTTCATATACTATATATACATGTATATGCTAGAGATATTAATGATGCAATAAAGAAACACATTTTTTTATTGTGAAGACTTGGAGTCTTGTCATCAATGTAATGCAATTTTTTTAATCTTGAAAAATTTTAAAAAATTAAAGAAATGGTGGCCGCAAATATTTCTGTATAATGTATATGTACATATAATAGTTTGATAAAATATTAACTTTGATAGCAAATATCAACATTGCAATATGTTTTTATTTACATGAAAGCATTTTGGTTTTTTTATCTTTATATGTACACTTTTTTTACAGTAAAATGATAAATGTTATCGATAATATATTAAATTCGATAATAAATATCGATATTGCGATATATTTAATTTACATGAAAATGTGATGTTAACAATTTTTTTTTATTTCGACAGTTGTGTGAAAATGTTATCGATAATATATTAAATTCGATAATAAATATCGATATTTCGGTAGATTTTACACATGAACTATATGTGTGTTACTTTCATATTTAAAATTTTTTTATATTTTGATAATTAAATGAAAAAATTATCGATAGCACATCAATTTCGATAATAAAAGTATCTTTATTTCGATAATTTTATTTATCTTTCTGTTTTACACTTGTAGTCTACTCATAAATTTTAGTCAGAGCATTTGTATCGACTTATGTAGTTTATCGAGCGACATTTTGCAGCACATGAAAAATTTRCAGTAATTATGAAATATTCTTCTATTAAAAAAAATTGTATTTAACGATAACTTTTTTAACAAACATTTGTATACCGATTGTTTTTGTTATCTTTTGATTTKAAAATAGTTATCGATAACAAATTTTAATTTCGATAAATATATATCGATATTTTTTCATTTTATAACCATGTGAACCGAATTTTATTTTATACGATTTAATTTTCTTTGTACTATACTTTTAAACTTTAACTCGAGCATTTTTATCGACTTTATTTATCGAGAGGCTTTGCGGAACATATCCAAAATTTTCAAAATTTTAATAATTTTTGTCTTTAAATATATGTCGATAATCAAGAAGCTGCTCATTGTTGTTGTAACGGCCGATATCAGATCACTATGGCATATGGCTGCGAAACAAACTGAACCGAATCAAGCCCCTGTATGGAAAACTTGTCCATGAAAAGACGCATCTTCACTAAAATTGTCATGGATGTTCACCAAATTTCTTAAATCGATTCACTATAGCATATATAATAGTTGCCATAGAAACTGACCGTTCAAATTCTACTTATTGTAAGGAATCGTTTGTAATTCTCTTAAATGATTTCTTTAATCATTTTCTACCGAGTTTGCCTTCACCCTTCCGATTGCATGAATTAAATTAGTACAGCTCGTTAAAAGCGCAATTCTTGGAGTGTTGTTGCTTAAGCTATGCGCTTTTTATTATTCTTAAGTCGATAACAATCAGGAATTTTATGCCAAATTGAAAAAATGCCAGCGTTTCCACCGCAACTAATTACGTACAAGCGCTGACTGGCAGATAGGATAATTAATTAGCGAAACAACAAATCGCTGATTTACTTTAGAATTGTGAATWATTAATATTAATATGGCATTCTCAACGGCAAGCGGCACTCGAGTGCGATTAGTTAGTAATTTGTTGTTTTTGTCGTATATTAAATATTTTACARAATTTGCATGGAGCGGYATGAGTTGGGTGGAGRTGGTGTTTATACACGTACATATATATAAAGCATGTTTATAATTAATACAAGAGTAAGAACAGTAAATTGTGTTGACAAATAACTATACATATTTATTACTGAGTAGGGTGACATATATACATATGTTATAGAACACAATAACAGGCGTTGCTATGAGATACATATGTCAAAAGCATGTCTCGTATAAGACAACAGGGGAATGTATAGGGTGGTCCATATAAAGTTCTTTGTTTATACATAYATATTTTGTCAGGATACTTTGACATTGACACGCCTCTGAACTCAATATTTTTATGAAGGTCTGAGAATGTTCACTTAATGGAACCAGTTTTGACACAAGTTCGTCTGGAAGAGCAATTAAAATCCGAAAGATTGGCTTAAGATCCAAAACATCTGTTTATGATCCAAAAGATCAGTTTAAGGTATAAAAGATCAGTTTAAGATCCCTAAGATCAGTTTAAAATCCCTAAGAACAGTTTAAGATCCGAAAACTCAATTTAAGATCAGCTTAAGATCCAAAAAATCCGTTTGGAATCCGAAAGATCTGTTTATGATTTGAAAGATCAGTTYAAAATCTGAAGATTTGTTTAAGATCCGAAAGATCTGTTTATGATTCGAAATTATGATTCAAAAGATAAGTCTATGATCCGAAAAATCTATTAATAATCCGAAAGATCAGTTTAAGATAAGCTAAAGATCCGTTTAGAATCCGAAAGATCTGTTCAGGATCCGAAAGATCAGTTTATGATCAAAAAGATCAATTTAAGATCCGAAAGATCAGTTTAAGATCAGCTTATGATCCAAAAGATCCGTTTGGAATCCGAACGATCTGTTTATGATTCGGAAGATCAGTTCAAAATCTAAAGATTTGTTTAAGATCCGACAGATCTGCTTATGATTCGAAATTATGGATCTATTACTAATCCGAAAGATCAGTTTAAGATAAGCTAAAGATCCGTTTAGAATCCGAAAAATCCGTTTAGAATCCGAAAGRTCTGTTCAGGATCCGAAAGATCAGTTTAAGACCCCAAAAGATAAATATAAGATCCCGAAAGATCTGTTCWGRATCCGAAAGAWCAGTTTGTGATCCGAGAAAWCACARTCAATCGGAAAGATTTGTTTATATGTATATCGAAAAATTTGAAATTTTGACAGTACAATTTGTTTCTAAAGCTGCTGTACAAGAGACTAGAAAAACGACCGAAASGTCCGTGTTTCAATACGTGCACAGAGAGGTTCAAAAAAGTATCTTAGAACTCAGACTCGTAAAGCATATATAGGACATTTGGGTACTCGTATCTGAAACTCTAACTGAATAACAATAACATTGCAACAGCTCGTGAGACATTAAAGACAATCGAAGTCCGAAAAGAACGGTGCTGTTAAATAATTAATAAAAACCTTTACTCGTACCCCTAGAAGAAATAGTCCTTCAAGTAATCGCAATAAATATAAACCAACCTGTAATTGTCGGCTACACTTAATTATCTGTCGAGCCGTCGTTTCATTAAGCACATATAACCAAAGTACCGKTTGAAATTTAAATGTCATTTCTGATAACTGTAATCTAATATTATGCAATTAAATAATAAATAGTTGCAAATATACACATATTTATTTTTCCAATAACAGGATATATTTACTTTAATTGCGAAGATAAGAATAACTTCACTTAGTTTTTTCTCATTTTAACTCAGTGCGCAAAYGGTTATAGAATAATTTATAGGGTCTACGAAGAACATTTTAAATTATAAATAGGATAGCAACGCTTCTAAAAKAAAAATGAATGTCGGATAASTCGAAAATAGATRGACTAAATAGTTAATGCTCAAATAAGTAGATSTAAAAACATAATTTAACTTTTAGGGTGCACCTAAAAGAGTTTGAAAGGGGTGACCCTTTAAATTTCATCTGCAAAAATTCGTAGAAAAGTTGTAAGCTAAGCTCTGTTAAAATGCACACGAAGCATGGTATATAAAAGTGGACTTAAATAGACTTTTGAGGTGTCTACTAAAATTTTCAGAGCAACCATGACCATGTAACCTTTATAAATTTTTTTGGGACCTTTCATCAACCAAATTTTTATCAAAATATATAAACCTGCAGGAGAGCAAAATCTTACGTAAATATGAAATAGTACTACCACAATTAGAGTTAGTTTCTCACAGCTTAACTTTAGATTGAATCGGTTAAATTAACCATTAGTTACTCAACAACGCTACCAGAGATTTCTTTTTAATTTTACAATTTAAAGTTTTAATTTTTTAAGTTAGACTCAATTGACAAAACTAACGGAAAACCTTGTATACATGGATTGTCGCAAAGTTGTACGATGTGGCTATCTTACACTACAGGCTACCTAWCGGTTAAAATACAGGTTATTTATGCAACCGTGCTACTCGAGATTTCTGTTAATGTTTCTATGAATCTTCCAATTGGCAATTCTAACCTAAACTCGTTTGTATATGTTCTTGTTCATTTCTTACATCGTAAAGGTCTTATAAAGTGTGTRTGCCTTCTCTTTCACGCTCTAATGCGTTTCATGTGGTGGAGTTTCTTGCTGTGAAGTTAAGAGAGAGAGTCACAAATAGATATTGATTTTGCTTAAATGCATACTTTATTAAGCTGGGAGATGTTAACCGTAAATTTCAAAATTTATATACTAGTATATACCAAACATATATATATAAACCAACTCCTACGTAAGTGGAAAGCGGACGCTAAAATATATGCCTCTTCGAAGAGAATAAAAGAATGTGTTCCCTTTATTATTATACTTGTAAAGTAAATTTTAACTASAGTTGAATTTTTCTACTTACGTATATTTATGTATCGGTACATTTAATTGTAAAAAATTTTAAAACATTACTAAACATACCTGAAAAGAAGRAAACAATATAGGAATTAGTAATGCGATTATATCTTTAAATATTATAAATATTTCTATACATATATGAGGTCAAATCGCTATAAGTGGATGAATGTATAGATAGGAAGGATGAACCGCCTGGCTGGCCAACAAACATTGCCATTGGCAGCTTCCAGGATGACGGGACTAACACTATACATTGCGGTGGGGTCGCACACCGCAAAGGAGTTGCTCCGCACGAAGGATAGAGTGGGAAGAGAACGGCACTGGCAGTAGGATCAAGACCCTACGTTCCATCTACGTGGATAGTAATCACGCCACCCTAGCAAGCTCCAGGATTTATTCAGAGTACTGGACCTTAACGACCATATGTGATTTAGGAGCGCATAATAGACCATAATTTTCGATTTATCCATTTTGGATGGAAGCGATTTGTGGTTTAAGCAAAGCGGTATTACAAATCATAATCACCATCATCTACGAGTTCTCTGAAAATTTCTAGCGAAGTCAACAAAACAGTGATCTGGGTTTAGAAGCAWAAAAAATTAGCATTTCCAAAACGACTAYCGACTACAGGACAGACTAGTAAATATGAAAGTCTTTATATTTCAGTTCTAAGCACTTTTTTTTTTTTACCAAAACGACTGCCAACTAAAGTATCGACTCGTATACATGATGGTTCTTAGTTCTAAGCACGCTTSTTGGATTTAGAAATTCGCAAGAGTYCCAAGTTCAGTGGYTRAGTGCTCAAGTTCCGCTCATTCCGGTATATGGAACGATTCACGTGGTTTGAAAGCATTCATAGCGAATTAAGAAAGTTCCCAACATCTTTGTGATATAATAATAGAAGCTCTAAGGCTCTATAGACTAGCTTCCTAAAGAACTACTCATTATAAAGAATATTTATGAAGGCAAAAGAACAGAAGAAATTCAAACAAATTTAATTTTCATAAGCTGTACATATCATATTCTAATACCTACGTAGCATTTTCGAAAAAACAATTCCTGCCATACAAAATCAGCAAAATCACCTCGAACGTGTAAATGTCAAAGCTCTGACGTTAATCGCACAGCAAAAAAATTTCATCAGAACATTTAAGCAACAAAATCCCACTGAAGTTATTTACGACAAATACACGACTACATACACACACACACACACACACACACACACACACACACACACACACACACACACACAAATACAAACGATTACGCACCCACGCGAATTATGAATCAATGTGCAATTTCGAACCCATTTGATAGCCAGATGCTTCCAAAACAACAATAAAATATACTCAAATGAACAACAAATTGTGAAATGGAGCAGACAGGGCACATAGCAGCGACTTCTGCGTAAATTTCAGGGCCACAGCGGGATATTCGCTGCTGCCGGCTTACTAGAGGCGGCTATTGCCATATGGCAGAACGATGTGTTAATTGCAGACGCCAACCAGCAGCGACAGCAACGCCCACTGGCGGGCGTAAATGAGCGTAACGCGGCGACAGAGCGATGGCTCGCCGATTGATTGAACTGCTTGTTGACTCAATGACTAACTGACAGACGAGCCGATATTGAGATAATAGAAGTCATTGTTGGTTAGTGCCTGCATGGCGAGAGGGGTGAGCAGAAGGGATGGTACGCATATAGCCGCGAAATTACGTACAAACATATATGTATATATGTATACGCTTCATTTTCGATTCAGCGTAATTTGACGTCAGCAGCACGACTAATGGCGATGGTTGTATAAGTTAGACATAGYCCACGGCTGGATTTTCCTGTTTTGGAATGTTTGGGTTTCTTTGATCTTTTTTGTAATRCYATGGATAAAGGTTTCTGGTARTGGAAGACCGTATTTATTGCATGACGTACTCTATATAGAGATCTGTATTGCTTATATAGTCGGTACATTGGTTTCGTTAGCTTGCGGAACTCCTTATAAGTCTACCTTAATAATTAGTGGAAAAGGTTGAAGAACAGGGAGCTATCAACAGTGTTATCTTCTTCTTTTTTATTGGCGCAGACACCGCTTACGCGGTTATAGCCGAGTTTACAACAGCGCCCCCAGCCGTTCTTCCTTCACGCGGTTTGGCGCAAATTTGAGATTATCAGTGAAGCCAGGTCTCTCTCCGCCTGGCTTTTCCAACGAAGTGCTGGTCTTCCTCTTTCTCTGCTTACCCCGGCGTATACTGCATCGAAGACTCTCAGAGCTGGAGTGTCTTCATCAATTCATCCATAAAACTTCGAAATATAAGATATATATAATTTCTGTCTAAAGACCTTCCTGTATTATCAAAAAAGAGAAACTCCACATGCCTTCCGTAAAACATTGCTGAAATTAGAGACATTCCATCGTAGTCGATCCTCAAATCTTCAAAAAAAAAAAAATTGTCAATAATTAATCTACACGGACCTAAGGTATCTGAGTCACATATTGAGGACATGGTTCTCTGAGCTCGGTAATATTTTCAGACAAATAACTATTTTTTCGTTTGTTATTATTGAACTCCAAGCTCAGAATTCTTTCATTCCCTCAGATCTCCAACCAACCGATCTTTTTCTTTATTGGATATAGACCGAGTGCATTCCAGCTACGAACAACTATGAGGATGTATTGAAGTTTATTGTAGGATGTGATTTACAAACATGGGTTAACTATAGTATGACCGAAATGTCGGATTATGATCTGAAAGAAAAGATCAAGATCCGAAGGGTCAGTTTATGACCCAGAAGAACTGTTTATGATCCGAAAGATCAGTCCAAAATCTGAAGTTTAGTTTAAGATCCGAAAGATCAGTTTAAGATCCAAAAGATTAGTCCAAAATCTGAAGTTTAGTTTAAGATCCGAAAGATCAGTTCAAAATCCGAAAGATCTGTGTAAGATTCTAAAGATCAGTTTATGATTCAAAAGATCAGCTCAAAATCCGAAAGATCAGTTTAAGATCCAAAAGATCAGTTTATGATCCAAAAGATCAATTCAAAATCCGAAAGATCAGTTTAAGATCCCAAAGATCAGTTTGAGATCGATACGGTGAAACCAATTAGACGAACTTGGAAAATCAATAACAGCCTTTGGAGAGAGATGAAAGTGTGCGATGTGCAAAAGATGTGACCTAATATTTATTGAGACATATTTCTAATGTTTATTAAAGTGGCATAAGGACTGGAGCTCGAAAAAGTAAATGAATGGATGACATTATGAATTGTGAATAATGAGCTTCCATTATTGGAGAGGGATCACCATCGAGAAATTCAAGTAGGAGCCTTGAAGGATAAGCTCGAGATTATGTTTTTAGATAACTATTTCATAAGAGCCATCCAAACTCCAGCACAAGCGTTTCCGATTTTCCAAGAAAAATGTTAATACAATATATCCCTTTGATTGCGATATTTCGGGCCTTGAAGCCGCCAGGCAACCCTCCTGCGTCTGCGACCCTGCGACCTTGTAGTGACATAAATTTATGTATCGGAAATAATATGCGATCGAATGTTTGTTTCATTTGACGGCAGTTGAGGGCGTCGCGACGCGCATTAAGGCAACTAATGCAGCAGATAAGACTAATGTTATACACACGCGRACGGACAATGGCAACAGCAGCTGTTGCAGAAATGCCAAAAACAACAACTACGACAGAATTACGTCATCTGCATGCCGAAAACTCCGTTGCGCTAGGCGCTGACGAACACATAAGCTCGGCGCTATTTGGCACAGCAAAGGSAGAGTGCGAACAAGTGCGGAGAGGTAAGGAGGGGTGAGCGTTCGCGCGGAAATTCATTCATAAAAATTGATTATGACTATGTGCGGGTGCGCACTATTTACGATATCGCACGAATGAGTGGGAGTGTCGGCAACAAAAAAAACAAAAAAAAACAAAAAAAAAAATACGCAAAAACAACAATACTGCATTACGGTATTGCGCAGCACAACCGGAAGCTGGAAGCTTTACGCAAATGAAAAACAAACAAACAAATGGAGGTTGATAAGAGGAAACACGAACTGCGAGCGCACACGAGCTTAAATGAGTGTGTTCGCATTGAGTGTGGGTGGTTGAGTGAGCGAGAGCGAGGATAACTCACGCGCTCATAAATACCTTGTCATAGCAAAGGACACWGAAGAGCTCAAGAGCGAATTGCGCCYTTAGTTTCCATGCTAACTGTACATTGAGTGCAATGTGAAGTGAGTGGGCGTGCTTGAGTGCAAATAAGTTTTGCACAAAAACAACAACAACGGAAATTGAGTACGCAACCGCRAAACAGCAACTTTTTTGACCTTCATTTTGGTTGCTTCCTTACTTTTTGGTTTTACTTTCGAATTTGTGCACGAAGAGTCGGGAACTTTTTCGAAGTTTCCATGAGGGAGCCAGCATAGCGTGTTCTGCGAAAACGTGCGCAGTTAGTWAACACATACATGCATACATACATGTACATCCATAATATGTATGGTGATAATAACAATAACATTTACAATAACAAACACAGCGCTTTGCTTTCAATTCGCATGAAAATTGGTACGCCACTGCGTATACGTAACATATTGTCAATGTGGAGAAGTGTGACTAAATGTCACGTATTTTAATTGTAGTTAAACGGGCGTTAATCCACGCTTTTATGCTGAAATCCGCAAGTTAAAGGGAAGTTCGCAATTAACATATGGCAGGCGAGAAATTCGCGTGAAAAAAAAAATTATCGCGCCTGCGGCCAAAGCGGCTTCAAGGCGCCCACACACCCACACTTATACACACACGCGACCACAAAAGCAGTTATCAACCAACTGTTACGCATAATGGGCGTATAGATACACACAAGACTTTTCGAAATTGCGTAGACAAACTTTTCGCCATGGAAGCTGATAGCATAACGGTATATATGTATGCATATATGTTATTCTTGAATATATGTGTGTGTCTGTGTCATTTTTGTTATAGAGATAATTTAGTGATAAGCAAGAGCTTTCGCCCTATTTCGGGGTGGCTAAGTTGCGCTGCAAGAATGAGTTTTTGCGTAGAGACCCTAAACCGTTATGTTTACTCGCAAATAACTGTGCTTTGCATATTGTAGCTGAAGGACTAAGCTGAGGGCTATTTATTAGACGACGTGCATAATTCTAATAATACACCAAGTGCATACATACATACTTATGTACATACATACTTAACTACAGGGTGTCTCAATTGGATAAAAAAATATATAAAAGAAAATTTTGGAGAAAGGTAGGAAGAATACTAAAATAAGCATTAAATTAAATTWAAAAAAAAAATGGTTTTATATACAGAAACGTCGGATCATAATTTTGGAATATTTTAAAGTGATAAACGAAAAAAAACTTTTATGTGACAAAAATAAATACATAGAAAAGATAGGGTGTTAGATACACCATTTAATTTCGTTGTATTTATATACAATTATATACATATTCATGTGATAATTACATATGTATGTAAGTGTGTAGAAGTCATAATTAACTGACAGCCTTGACGCTGACTTCCCGAACTATTTATCACTCAGTATGCAACAAGTTAATTTTTGCTTTTGGAAAACAAACCATTAGGTATATACTACGTCACACATACACATGTACATATGCACACACAGAAGTTGGCAAAACGCAGGCATATATCCGTGAACTGACACCATCTTTAATTTACACAGCAGTAATATTAAAAATAACAATAATTTTCAATAGAAAATACTTTGTAGACTTCGTTCTAAAAATTTTTTATTCAAACTAAAAAGGATAAAAGACATTAACTATCCTTTACCATACACAAATAAAGAAGTATCCTTACAAAAACTTGATTTGAGTAGTCAGTTTGTATGGCAGCTATATGCTATAGTAATCCGATCTGAATAATTTATTCGGCGATTATAGCATTGCTATTGATAATGATCTGTGCCAAATTTCATRAAGATATCTTGTCAAATAAAAAAGTTTTCCATACAAGAACTAAATTTTGATCGGTCAGTTTGCATGGCAGCTATATGCTATAGTGGTTCGATCAACATTATTTATTGGGATATGGCAACATTGCTATTGGTTATGAACTATGTTAAATTTCGTGAAGATACCTCGTCAAATAAAAAAGTTTTCCTTACAAGGACTTAATTTTGATTGTTCAGTTTATATGGCAGCTATATGCTATAGTGGTCCGACCTGAATAATTTATTGGGACATTGTAGCATTGCTATCGGCAATGATCAGTGTAGAATTTCGTGAAAATATCTCGTCAAATAAAAAAGTTTTCCTTACAAGAACTTGATTTTGACAACATAGTTGCCATATAATTTTTCTATAACAGAAATGTATCTAAAGCTTAACCTAATTAAAATGGCGATTAAGTACTAGGTGTACTATAAAATATAATGTAATAATGCACAATTGTCATGCATTAAAGAGTAATTTCCACAGTAGTTGCAGCAAATAACGATAATTAACAAGATTAACTTAAAACTTCGCCCATACCTCTAAAACTTCAACTCCATGCAACCTTAATTTAGATGTCATCATTTAATTATAAAAAAAACCCTTTTGCTCAAATAGAGTTACCACATATTTACAAAGAAAAACAATAAAAATATATAAATACATACTCGTCTATACTTATGATGCTTAGGATTCTTTAAGTAATCGAATTAAACTAGTTATGGGTAATACCATAGTAATTACCAAATAGCAATGAATGATAAAACCAAAACTTATTGAATTAATATTAAAAAAAAAATTGAAATAATATAAACCTAATATATACTCTCATTACATATATTTTTATAAAAAAAAGTCCACACCGAACTTAATTCAATAGTGTGTAATTGAAATTATAATTACATAAAAATAATTACTTGTGTGACGGTCATTTTTATTGTAGCACATTTCTCATTTTTCACTACTACGCAATGCTTTTTGATTTTATTATATTTTTATTGATATTTGGTAGTTGCTATTATTGCTGTTTTTCTATATGAACTGAACTTTAACATTTTCCACATCATTAAACACACTAATGAAGAATAAAAGTGAATGAAGCGATGAGTGGCTTCACAGTAGCGTGCCATTAGAGGCATGTGCTCGTTTATTTGAGGCAAGTTTTTCCATGTTCAGAACTATATAATTGCTATTTGAAGTTTGTTTATTATAGTTCTTGTTGTATTTGCGAAAAATCACTTTTCCTTGTGTGTTTCCGCATGCGTTTTGCGATGAGTTGACAATTTTTGCTACGACGGATCTGTGCGTGATCAACCTACTACAATGTCAAGGTATGATATTAAGGGGATGGTTGCTAAATGGATAATTTCATAAATAATTACTTAATTAATTAAGTTAAAATATATTATATATAAATTAAAATATATTATATAANAGTGCTCAAGTTCCGCTCATTCCGGTATATGGAACGATTCACGTGGTTTGAAAGCATTCATAGCGAATTAAGAAAGTTCCCAACATCTTTGTGATATAATAATAGAAGCTCTAAGGCTCTATAGACTAGCTTCCTAAAGAACTACTCATTATAAAGAATATTTATGAAGGCAAAAGAACAGAAGAAATTCAAACAAATTTAATTTTCATAAGCTGTACATATCATATTCTAATACCTACGTAGCATTTTCGAAAAAACAATTCCTGCCATACAAAATCAGCAAAATCACCTCGAACGTGTAAATGTCAAAGCTCTGACGTTAATCGCACAGCAAAAAAATTTCATCAGAACATTTAAGCAACAAAATCCCACTGAAGTTATTTACGACAAATACACGACTACATACACACACACACACACACACACACACACACACACACACACACACACACACACACAAATACAAACGATTACGCACCCACGCGAATTATGAATCAATGTGCAATTTCGAACCCATTTGATAGCCAGATGCTTCCAAAACAACAATAAAATATACTCAAATGAACAACAAATTGTGAAATGGAGCAGACAGGGCACATAGCAGCGACTTCTGCGTAAATTTCAGGGCCACAGCGGGATATTCGCTGCTGCCGGCTTACTAGAGGCGGCTATTGCCATATGGCAGAACGATGTGTTAATTGCAGACGCCAACCAGCAGCGACAGCAACGCCCACTGGCGGGCGTAAATGAGCGTAACGCGGCGACAGAGCGATGGCTCGCCGATTGATTGAACTGCTTGTTGACTCAATGACTAACTGACAGACGAGCCGATATTGAGAT
Organism: Bactrocera latifrons; assembly: GCF_001853355.1. NCBI lineage: Eukaryota > Metazoa > Arthropoda > Insecta > Diptera > Tephritidae > Bactrocera > Bactrocera latifrons. The sequence goes on along the minus strand of NW_017535852.1, from coordinate 2,040,637 downwards.
AATAGAAGTCATTGTTGGTTAGTGCCTGCATGGCGAGAGGGGTGAGCAGAAGGGATGGTACGCATATAGCCGCGAAATTACGTACAAACATATATGTATATATGTATACGCTTCATTTTCGATTCAGCGTAATTTGACGTCAGCAGCACGACTAATGGCGATGGTTGTATAAGTTAGACATAGYCCACGGCTGGATTTTCCTGTTTTGGAATGTTTGGGTTTCTTTGATCTTTTTTGTAATRCYATGGATAAAGGTTTCTGGTARTGGAAGACCGTATTTATTGCATGACGTACTCTATATAGAGATCTGTATTGCTTATATAGTCGGTACATTGGTTTCGTTAGCTTGCGGAACTCCTTATAAGTCTACCTTAATAATTAGTGGAAAAGGTTGAAGAACAGGGAGCTATCAACAGTGTTATCTTCTTCTTTTTTATTGGCGCAGACACCGCTTACGCGGTTATAGCCGAGTTTACAACAGCGCCCCCAGCCGTTCTTCCTTCACGCGGTTTGGCGCAAATTTGAGATTATCAGTGAAGCCAGGTCTCTCTCCGCCTGGCTTTTCCAACGAAGTGCTGGTCTTCCTCTTTCTCTGCTTACCCCGGCGTATACTGCATCGAAGACTCTCAGAGCTGGAGTGTCTTCATCAATTCATCCATAAAACTTCGAAATATAAGATATATATAATTTCTGTCTAAAGACCTTCCTGTATTATCAAAAAAGAGAAACTCCACATGCCTTCCGTAAAACATTGCTGAAATTAGAGACATTCCATCGTAGTCGATCCTCAAATCTTCAAAAAAAAAAAAATTGTCAATAATTAATCTACACGGACCTAAGGTATCTGAGTCACATATTGAGGACATGGTTCTCTGAGCTCGGTAATATTTTCAGACAAATAACTATTTTTTCGTTTGTTATTATTGAACTCCAAGCTCAGAATTCTTTCATTCCCTCAGATCTCCAACCAACCGATCTTTTTCTTTATTGGATATAGACCGAGTGCATTCCAGCTACGAACAACTATGAGGATGTATTGAAGTTTATTGTAGGATGTGATTTACAAACATGGGTTAACTATAGTATGACCGAAATGTCGGATTATGATCTGAAAGAAAAGATCAAGATCCGAAGGGTCAGTTTATGACCCAGAAGAACTGTTTATGATCCGAAAGATCAGTCCAAAATCTGAAGTTTAGTTTAAGATCCGAAAGATCAGTTTAAGATCCAAAAGATTAGTCCAAAATCTGAAGTTTAGTTTAAGATCCGAAAGATCAGTTCAAAATCCGAAAGATCTGTGTAAGATTCTAAAGATCAGTTTATGATTCAAAAGATCAGCTCAAAATCCGAAAGATCAGTTTAAGATCCAAAAGATCAGTTTATGATCCAAAAGATCAATTCAAAATCCGAAAGATCAGTTTAAGATCCCAAAGATCAGTTTGAGATCGATACGGTGAAACCAATTAGACGAACTTGGGAAATCAATAACAGCCTTTGGAGAGAGATGAAAGTGTGCGATGTGCAAAAGATGTGACCTAATATTTATTGAGACATATTTCTAATGTTTATTAAAGTGGCATAAGGACTGGAGCTCGAAAAAATTAAATGAATGGATGACATTATGAATTGTGAATAATGAGCTTCCATTATTGGAGAGGGATCACCATCGAGAAATTCAAGTAGGAGCCTTGAAGGATAAGCTCGAGATTATGTTTTTAGATAACTATTTCATAAGAGCCATCCAAACTCCAGCACAAGCGTTTCCGATTTTCCAAGAAAAATGTTAATACAATATATCCCTTTGATTGCGATATTTCGGGCCTTGAAGCCGCCAGGCAACCCTCCTGCGTCTGCGACCCTGCGACCTTGTAGTGACATAAATTTATGTATCGGAAATAATATGCGATCGAATGTTTGTTTCATTTGACGGCAGTTGAGGGCGTCGCGACGCGCATTAAGGCAACTAATGCAGCAGATAAGACTAATGTTATACACACGCGRACGGACAATGGCAACAGCAGCTGTTGCAGAAATGCCAAAAACAACAACTACGACAGAATTACGTCATCTGCATGCCGAAAACTCCGTTGCGCTAGGCGCTGACGAACACATAAGCTCGGCGCTATTTGGCACAGCAAAGGSAGAGTGCGAACAAGTGCGGAGAGGTAAGGAGGGGTGAGCGTTCGCGCGGAAATTCATTCATAAAAATTGATTATGACTATGTGCGGGTGCGCACTATTTACGATATCGCACGAATGAGTGGGAGTGTCGGCAACAAAAAAAACAAAAAAAAACAAAAAAAAAAATACGCAAAAACAACAATACTGCATTACGGTATTGCGCAGCACAACCGGAAGCTGGAAGCTTTACGCAAATGAAAAACAAACAAACAAATGGAGGTTGATAAGAGGAAACACGAACTGCGAGCGCACACGAGCTTAAATGAGTGTGTTCGCATTGAGTGTGGGTGGTTGAGTGAGCGAGAGCGAGGATAACTCACGCGCTCATAAATACCTTGTCATAGCAAAGGACACWGAAGAGCTCAAGAGCGAATTGCGCCYTTAGTTTCCATGCTAACTGTACATTGAGTGCAATGTGAAGTGAGTGGGCGTGCTTGAGTGCAAATAAGTTTTGCACAAAAACAACAACAACGGAAATTGAGTACGCAACCGCRAAACAGCAACTTTTTTGACCTTCATTTTGGTTGCTTCCTTACTTTTTGGTTTTACTTTCGAATTTGTGCACGAAGAGTCGGGAACTTTTTCGAAGTTTCCATGAGGGAGCCAGCATAGCGTGTTCTGCGAAAACGTGCGCAGTTAGTWAACACATACATGCATACATACATGTACATCCATAATATGTATGGTGATAATAACAATAACATTTACAATAACAAACACAGCGCTTTGCTTTCAATTCGCATGAAAATTGGTACGCCACTGCGTATACGTAACATATTGTCAATGTGGAGAAGTGTGACTAAATGTCACGTATTTTAATTGTAGTTAAACGGGCGTTAATCCACGCTTTTATGCTGAAATCCGCAAGTTAAAGGGAAGTTCGCAATTAACATATGGCAGGCGAGAAATTCGCGTGAAAAAAAAAATTATCGCGCCTGCGGCCAAAGCGGCTTCAAGGCGCCCACACACCCACACTTATACACACACGCGACCACAAAAGCAGTTATCAACCAACTGTTACGCATAATGGGCGTATAGATACACACAAGACTTTTCGAAATTGCGTAGACAAACTTTTCGCCATGGAAGCTGATAGCATAACGGTATATATGTATGCATATATGTTATTCTTGAATATATGTGTGTGTCTGTGTCATTTTTGTTATAGAGATAATTTAGTGATAAGCAAGAGCTTTCGCCCTATTTCGGGGTGGCTAAGTTGCGCTGCAAGAATGAGTTTTTGCGTAGAGACCCTAAACCGTTATGTTTACTCGCAAATAACTGTGCTTTGCATATTGTAGCTGAAGGACTAAGCTGAGGGCTATTTATTAGACGACGTGCATAATTCTAATAATACACCAAGTGCATACATACATACTTATGTACATACATACTTAACTACAGGGTGTCTCAATTGGATAAAAAAATATATAAAAGAAAATTTTGGAGAAAGGTAGGAAGAATACTAAAATAAGCATTAAATTAAATTWAAAAAAAAAATGGTTTTATATACAGAAACGTCGGATCATAATTTTGGAATATTTTAAAGTGATAAACGAAAAAAAACTTTTATGTGACAAAAATAAATACATAGAAAAGATAGGGTGTTAGATACACCATTTAATTTCGTTGTATTTATATACAATTATATACATATTCATGTGATAATTACATATGTATGTAAGTGTGTAGAAGTCATAATTAACTGACAGCCTTGACGCTGACTTCCCGAACTATTTATCACTCAGTATGCAACAAGTTAATTTTTGCTTTTGGAAAACAAACCATTAGGTATATACTACGTCACACATACACATGTACATATGCACACACAGAAGTTGGCAAAACGCAGGCATATATCCGTGAACTGACACCATCTTTAATTTACACAGCAGTAATATTAAAAATAACAATAATTTTCAATAGAAAATACTTTGTAGACTTCGTTCTAAAAATTTTTTATTCAAACTAAAAAGGATAAAAGACATTAACTATCCTTTACCATACACAAATAAAGAAGTATCCTTACAAAAACTTGATTTGAGTAGTCAGTTTGTATGGCAGCTATATGCTATAGTAATCCGATCTGAATAATTTATTCGGCGATTATAGCATTGCTATTGATAATGATCTGTGCCAAATTTCATRAAGATATCTTGTCAAATAAAAAAGTTTTCCATACAAGAACTAAATTTTGATCGGTCAGTTTGCATGGCAGCTATATGCTATAGTGGTTCGATCAACATTATTTATTGGGATATGGCAACATTGCTATTGGTTATGAACTATGTTAAATTTCGTGAAGATACCTCGTCAAATAAAAAAGTTTTCCTTACAAGGACTTAATTTTGATTGTTCAGTTTATATGGCAGCTATATGCTATAGTGGTCCGACCTGAATAATTTATTGGGACATTGTAGCATTGCTATCGGCAATGATCAGTGTAGAATTTCGTGAAAATATCTCGTCAAATAAAAAAGTTTTCCTTACAAGAACTTGATTTTGACAACATAGTTGCCATATAATTTTTCTATAACAGAAATGTATCTAAAGCTTAACCTAATTAAAATGGCGATTAAGTACTAGGTGTACTATAAAATATAATGTAATAATGCACAATTGTCATGCATTAAAGAGTAATTTCCACAGTAGTTGCAGCAAATAACGATAATTAACAAGATTAACTTAAAACTTCGCCCATACCTCTAAAACTTCAACTCCATGCAACCTTAATTTAGATGTCATCATTTAATTATAAAAAAAACCCTTTTGCTCAAATAGAGTTACCACATATTTACAAAGAAAAACAATAAAAATATATAAATACATACTCGTCTATACTTATGATGCTTAGGATTCTTTAAGTAATCGAATTAAACTAGTTATGGGTAATACCATAGTAATTACCAAATAGCAATGAATGATAAAACCAAAACTTATTGAATTAATATTAAAAAAAAAATTGAAATAATATAAACCTAATATATACTCTCATTACATATATTTTTATAAAAAAAAGTCCACACCGAACTTAATTCAATAGTGTGTAATTGAAATTATAATTACATAAAAATAATTACTTGTGTGACGGTCATTTTTATTGTAGCACATTTCTCATTTTTCACTACTACGCAATGCTTTTTGATTTTATTATATTTTTATTGATATTTGGTAGTTGCTATTATTGCTGTTTTTCTATATGAACTGAACTTTAACATTTTCCACATCATTAAACACACTAATGAAGAATAAAAGTGAATGAAGCGATGAGTGGCTTCACAGTAGCGTGCCATTAGAGGCATGTGCTCGTTTATTTGAGGCAAGTTTTTCCATGTTCAGAACTATATAATTGCTATTTGAAGTTTGTTTATTATAGTTCTTGTTGTATTTGCGAAAAATCACTTTTCCTTGTGTGTTTCCGCATGCGTTTTGCGATGAGTTGACAATTTTTGCTACGACGGATCTGTGCGTGATCAACCTACTACAATGTCAAGGTATGATATTAAGGGGATGGTTGCTAAATGGATAATTTCATAAATAATTACTTAATTAATTAAGTTAAAATATATTATATATAAATTAAAATATATTATATAATGAAAAAAAAAAAATTATTTATTTTGCAACTAATATATCAGAAATGTCATGAAAAGTWTTCGCGATTGCAAGTAATAAACAATGTAATCAAATATTATCATTACATGGTAATTAATTACTTGATGGTTATGTTTCAAATATGTAAAACAGTAGAATTTCCTTTAAAAGCATTTGGTAGTGTAAGGTAATCATTACACTGTACTTAAGTACTTTATGATTACAATTACCTATTTTTCATTACTCTTGTAAAAAATGTTCATTGAAATTAATATATCAGAAATATCATCAAAAATTGTTGCGATTGCAAGTAATAAATAAAGAAATCAAATATTATCATTGCTTGGTAATTAATTACTTGATGATTATGTTTGAAATGTGTAAAAAAAAATTTTCTTTAGAACATTTGGAAGCGTAAGGTTATCATTACATTGTACTTAATTACTTTATGATTACAATTACGTCTCTTCATTATTGTTGCAAAAAATGCACATTACATATTAAAATTAATTGAAACATTAACTACTTTATAATTAATAAAAATAATCATACATTGTACTTAATTAATTTATGATTACAATTACGTCTCTTCATTATTGTTGCAAAAAATGCACATTACATAACAGAAATAACCAATACATTGTAATTACTTACTTTATGATTTAGTTTGACATTTTTGCAATTCCCTACAATCGGTAGAAGCTAATCATTACATTGTACTTAATTACCTTATGATTACAATTACCTTATATTGTCCAATTTTGCATCATTGCTATTTTTTATTATTGCTACAAAAAGCGTTCATTACATTGAAAACGCAAAAAAATATTAGTTAAACGATGTAATTACATTTACAATCTTCCATTATGCTTATCACAAGTAAGTACTTCATGAACAACTTTGAATATATTAYTGATTACTAGCCATAACAATACTTAATAGATATAACAACACTGCTAATAATTTTAATTGTTATTTTCTTACTGATTACTTTATTATTATTATATGCATATATAAATTTATTAATTACTTTGTAAGTTTACTTTTGATTACCAATATAATTATATTATAAGCTTATAGCATTTGTGTGCTAATTCCATCAAAAAATACTTATATTCACTTGAGAATTATAATTAATTTTATTTACTTAATAACAATTCGTAATAAAGCATTAAAATAAAAATATTTTGAATTAGAAGCATTACCGTTATTTTGTAATTAATAAAGATTATTTAGCTTATCGTATAGTTACTTTAATTAAGTATTTGTGATTAATTGCTTGAAATATTACAGACAAAGATTATCTAGTACATTGGGTATCAGGCAAATGTAATTGTATACACTTATGTTGTAATTACCAAATATTAATCGACATTATTGATTAACAGTAGTAATTGTAGTAGCAGTTTGATGCAATACATACTTGTTGGAAGAGTAGTGAATAGTAATTAATTAGTAGTGATTAATAATGCACATTAGTTACTAATGCACTAGAAAATAATTACTTCGGCATTACTTTACGCATGAAACATTTTACTCTTCCATGTATATCCTATAAACACGAATGGKTACTCATTACCCTAATTACTTTTGCACAAAATTAATTATTTAAGCATTACTTTGCAGACGTAACACATTACTTTTGCATCTATTACATACGTTTTTATACATATCTTACAAGCACAACTGTTCTTGCCACACATTACCTCATTGTATAAGTAATTAATTACTTCTGCACTAATAAATGATTACTTCAGTATTACTTTGCGGATGAAATTTATTACTTTTTGTATATACTGTAAACACTTTGTTCATGGATTTTGTAATCATTATTTAATTACAAAGCGGTTAAGCACGCTTTTAATTTCAAAGTAATCATAGGTATTTGAAGCCATATTATCGATTATTTTAAATTGACAAAACTTGCATTTGGTTACACCAACCGTAATCTTGACGATAATATGTAAGTGTTATGTAATTGCATAACTGCTAATCACACTTGTAATATCAAAGTAATCATAGGTACTTGAAGTCATATTATCGAGAATTTAATAGTGTTGCGGACATTGTAATTTGCCACCTGCATGTAATTTGCTTTTGATTACAATTTTAAATATTATTATTGTGTAATTTCAAAGTAATCATATGTATTTGTAGTCATATTATTGAGTATTTAATAGTTTTGCTGTATTAAAATATACCACGTGCCTGCTATTTGCATTTGAATACCGTTTTAAATACCGTTATATCAGCCATTTGGAAAGAAACCAAATACTAAAATGCTGCCGGCAACTAAATGTAAAACCGAAAGTTAAACCTTATTCAAAACMTGCGGCGAACAACTAAAAGTTTTCGCAAAAGTCAATGGACGAGAGTTGTTGCGGCAAAAACCAGCAACATTTTGTAACAACAAAAAATACAATAACAACAACAAGCAAATATACCTAGCGCCCAAAATTCAAATTCCAATTTATTTCAGCACTTTTGGTGCAGCTTAGCGGTGACAAATTATGTACCCGAAAATAAGTGAATACGAAAGAAGGAGCAAAGAAACAGATAGATATGTATATGTGCATAAGTAATGAAATCAGAAATCAAATGTGCAGAACAAAACTTTTGGGTTTAAGTAAATAAAGCAAATAAATGGATTGAAATAAACGCCAAAATTGCAGAGGACAAAAACTTGTAACAAAAAAAAACCTAAAAAAGAAGTAAAGAAAATGCAAATGAAGACATAAAGAAATAGGCAACAGCAAAAGACAGACAGACAGACTTTAAAAGATTTAAATTCAGCAAAGTGAATGTATCCGCTATTAATCGCCATATCATACACAGTACGTACCAACAGTATTACAATCACTCGCCTAATTTGATACAAGGTAATCAAAACAACAACAAACAGCAACCATAATGGAAAAAAATCATTAATTTCATAAATATATCTGAATAAAAATCGAATAATATTATAAAAAAAAAACGATAAAAATATGCCACTTGGCAGCACGAAAAATATATGTACACATGTAGATACATACATGGTATATAACCATGCTTTAAAGGCATAACTGACATATGTACACAACAAAAAAAAAATTGTATCAAATCGTAGCAGAAATGATTTTGATATGTAAAAGTGAACCAATAACAATTATGGACATTTTTGGGCGCGGCGCTGGTTTTGGCTTGGCAACAGACGCACACATGCGCACATACAAACAAACCCACACACACACACACACACGTGTAAATATATACATATTTAGAATCTAAGCCAGCAGCTTATGGTGGACCACTGCAGCACTGAAATTGCTTTTGACGCCGTTGGCGCGCAAGCGCACACCTCTGTGCGCACTCCCTTACTGTCTTATACACACTTGCAGCAGCGCTGTCCGGTTAATTGCGCGCGATCGCCTTTTTTCGACGCTGTCGCCTGTCTGCCATACGATCATTACAATAAATGCGCGTTTACAAAAACGAACGATGTAAATAAGTGAATAAGTCAAAGAATTAAGTGGCCAAAATGGCAGCACGCCGCGCATAATTATAATTCGGAAAAGCGTATAGATTTCGTGCAAATTTGGTGTACGCTTACCAAAACGAATTGGACACAGCTACCAATTAGCAAATCGTGCGAGCGCTTGTTTTTGTTTTATCGCAAAAGGACGAATGGCGGGCTCTTGTCGTGGTGGGTTGTTGGTACGCATGCGCAGACACCCATATGCACTAATGCACAAACAACAAGAAGGCGATTTGCGGTGTATTAAATTTATGACAATTTTTTATTTTCAGGATTTCGGGATCCCGAACTTTTTTTCGGGATTAGCCAACTATTTATTAATGTTGAATTTTATTAATGCTAATTTCCGTATTATTAAGTTATGTAACAATTTTATTCAACAGTTTGTTAATATTAAATTTTATCTTCTGAAATGTTCAATAATTTAACGTTTTGCACTGAAAAACTTTATTGACATTTCGGGATTTAGTTTACGTGCAAAGTTTCAGGGCTTGCCAATTAATTTGTTATTATTAAATTGCGAGGTATTAAATTTTGTGATAATTTTAAATTTTCGGGATCCCGATTTTTTTTCAGGATTGGTCAATAATTTATTAATTATAAATTTTTGTCGGTATTAACCAAACATTTATTAATATTCAATTTTATCTTTTGAAATTATCAATACCATTACGTTTGGCGCTTAAAGACTGTGTATATTGACACTTCGGCATTTAGTAAAAAAAAAATTCGGGAGTAGCCAATAATTTATTATTATCAAATTGCGTGATATTAAATTTTGTGAGAATTTTTAAATTTCGGGATTTCGGGATCTGGAAATTTTTTCGGGTTTAGCTCAAAATTTATTAATATTAAATTTTATATACTGAAAGAAACCAAAATTTATGTTTTCTTGAAGAAAACTTGTTGTATTTATGTTTTCTTTAAGAAAATATAAATTGGCAATTCGGGATTTAGAATAAAAATTAATTGAGGTTTACCCCGCGACCTTAGGTCCATTGTGTCCTGATTTAGTTAAAAAACTGATAACAGATCCCGAAAATTGTCACCAGATATAGCTGGTCTAGTAATGCTGAATGCAGTTTATTTTCATATCCACATGCACATGTGTCTGTAACCAAAAGTACCGTTCACCACATTCACTTGTGCTGCCTCCAACACCCTTGAATGCTACCAATTCGCCCAGCCAAAGAAGTCGGGCAAATTTTACAGGTATTTGCACGCATTTTGATCAAACGCCTTTTTTTACCTATTTCATACATAAATACAWATATACACACACACATATACATATGTAGGCTTGTGCATTTTTGATTGTAAGCGCATTAATTAAGTTCTAGTTTGGTTTCGTTGGTAATTGCATTCAAACGCTTATTCTTAAGGTAAAAGTCCTCCAGACCACTTGTTTCGCATGTCAACACACACACACACACACACACACACACACACACACACACATGTACATATATCTACCGTCGCATATAAATATTTATGGCACTTGCCGATAGGTTTCTGATTGCAGACAGCAGCAGCAACTTAATTTAGTGCGTGAAGTAGGCCATCAATGGGCGTCGTTCGTGCAATTATCTGCCAGTTATGAATGTCGAAATAAATTTCTTGCTTTTTAGGCATAAATAATTTTGCTCAAATAAAGCGGATTTAGAAATGAAAGGCACGAGAATTCGTAGAATGCCAAACAGGGAGCAGCGTTAGGGATAAAGATGAAGAAATGGTTACAGATATGTATTTATATTTAAAGCGAAGGAAAAATATGATAAGAGGCTTGCGTTCATTTGCAAGATAGTTGCAAGCATTTATAGTGGACCGATATGGTTTCCACAAATAAGCAGCTTCCTGGGGGGAAAAGAACGTGTGCGAATTTTCATATCGAGATCTCAAAAAATGAGGGACTGATGAAGTTCGTTATATGAAAAATATAAGCTGATAACCTATAATATTTAAGTGGTTAGACTAGAAAATTTCGACTCATATTTTGGTTGGTATATTTTCCGCAGGTTGCCGCACTTAGTCCGTCACAAAATCCATTCCAAAAATCCCGCGTTTTAGCCAAATTGAGCCTTTTCCAGCAACTCAGTTTGGTAAAACTGTTCCTTTTATTCACCTTTKCTGCCTAATATCTCTTAAGATGGAGTATTGAGAGATGTGGAATATGCCGTCTCATCCGACTGAAGATTCCGCATTCGCATGTAATAGATAATCCTCCAACGTCTCATCATCCTACGGTGCACCGACTCTACTTTTCTGAAAGTTGAATCTGAAGAGTAGGTGCGATATTAACTCAGTTAACTACTGAGAGTCTAGTATTGCTTGCTTGTATAACCTAGACTTAGTATTGTTACTAGGGATAGCCTTAATTGCCGCTTGGCYATCYGCTAGAAAGTTTGTGGACTTGTGYGTTAGAGCCGAAACCTCACTTGACGCCTGCTGTTATGCCAATCATTTTACCTAGAAAGTCTAAATTGTAGTCATTTAGTTTTCACCCTTTGAACCGTCGGTGTAAATGAAGATTTTGCCGTTGGAACTAACGATCACRGAACCATTGGTCCATTCTTGTCTTATGAGGAATGAAAATGTAATGTGTTATGCCTCATGGWTATGCATTTCGCGGTTGTACTACCAATTTAATATGAGTTCAATAATACTGTCGAGTATGACACCATGTCCATAGTGACGACGAGTTAGGCTCCAGTCATCCACTCGAACTACTGTATTGCTTGTAGCCATCGTCGAAATGTGTAGGGTTGTGAAAGTGGTTATGTTAGTGGCTTACAGAATCTGTGTTCTTAAAAGCACACGTATCTGAACACTCGGATATCCTCACACACTTTGACTTCATACCGCGTTACTTAGATCATGGAGTCACCAAACCGAACGCTGGCGGCCTGACTATGCAATGTCTTTCAGCATAAGATTTACTGCTCCAGAGKGCAGGCTCCTTCAGAGAAATTACCATCCACTCAGTTAACAGAACGGCGATACGAGCTTTGAACATATTAATACTATACTGCGTTCAGGGCTGGTCAAAGAATGCCTAACATAGCTATCAATAACAACGAGAGTCTTTGTAATAAGATTGGTATGGGTGCCAGGCCACAGCGGAATCGCAGGAAAGTGTACAGCTGATGAGCTAGCAAGAAAACGCCAGAACCGCTATCGGTAGAATGGGAGCGGGTTGGCCCAAGATCGATCGCAAGAGATCCAGTGATCTCTTTTCCCTTTCTCCCGAGATTTGAGCCTTTCATCGCCTTATTGATGTCCACGCAATAAGACTGGGAATCCTACCAGCCTGCAAAAGCTGTATCRAAAATAATGAGGAGGAAGCAATTCAGCACTTCCTTCTTGACTGCCCCGCGTTTGKKAGGTCAAGACTTACAAGTAAATACTTGGCAGCGCATACCTTCAGACATCCCACCGAGCTGGCGTGAATGGAAAATATATGCATCTAACCTAACCCTAATTTAGGCTCCTGCCATGTGAGACAAAATCGTATGACTAAATAAAGAATTATTTATTTCTGGCTTTCAAGAATCTGAGCTCAGCAATTTCGTTAGAGTAAAATTAGGTTAACAGTTAAAAGCTACAATTTTTTGCAAGCCAACCACGATAGTTCCCATTTTTTGACAGAATATATGTTTTACTATAAGCCGACAAAGTTGCTGCCACCAGTTTACAATTTGCCGCATTATCTTCAATCTGCTATGCATGTGTCTGCTTTTAGACTTTATTAATGGCTTGCAAGCCAACCGAGTAATCATTAGTTAACGGTATCATTTCCATCTATTTATAAATCATTGACGCTTAAAGATTTATGTCTGGCTGTCAACGTGCGCACAAAGGGTCTCTTGCCTAAGGATACAACACCATATTTCAAAACTACATTCATATGAGATATGTGAAGATAGGATTAATGCACTCAAATTATAGAGGTAACATTAAG
>NW_017535852.1:2017714-2026951 GCF_001853355.1 Bactrocera latifrons | reverse complement strand
TTCCATTATTAGTTTTTACCATTTTGGAACCACTGTATATTTGTATATGTGCTTGAAAGTACATAACTAAGTAAGTAATGTTTGTATGTCAAAGTAAGTGACAAAATTGTAATTTAACGCTTTGATTTGTTATGCTATGACGTCCCTATGCAAAATCCGCAAGCAAGTAAACTCAAGCCAGGTGAAGTAAGTGACTAGAAACTAGCCTATACCTATGTATATCTATATGTACGCGTTTGTTTGTTAGAGGGTCTGTAACTTGAATTTCGTTGATTCTGTACAATCAAACTGGTAGGCTTTTTAGACCACATTCAGACGGTATAAATTAGATTGTACTTAAAAATGTATGTGTGCTTTTAACCCAGTGAACAACGTTTTTTAGTATATTTGGTATTAGTCCGGTTAATAAAGTGCAATTACAATAAACTAAAAATATTAGTACCGAAATTCGGTACAAAAAGTTAAAAAGTTTTCGAAAATTTTACTCCAGTTTAAAAAAGCCTTACTAAAGCAAAATGAAAAAAATAATATTAGTACCGAAAATCGGTACAGAAATATTACTTTTTAGAATTTTCGAGAATTTTACTTCAAAAGCTTTTAAGGAAACTTGCAATAACGTTGGTTTATAAGCGTTTATCTGAATGTACGAATTAATTGATTTATCAAATCTGTTTTCGAAATTCGGTATAAAAAACGGTCGAGTATTTGTAACAAATTAATATGAAATTAGTTRCCTTTTACAATATTTACAAAAGTTTAGTTCAGCAACTAAGCGCTGAATAACACAGCCGATATCCAATTACGCTACAAAATTGCCAAATTTAATTTTAGTACAATTTTGTGATAAAAACCCTAGTTCCTGATATTAAAAAAAAAAAAAAAAAATACTTAGAAATATACATACATGTGCCTATGATAAGTAATATCTAAATAAAATTCAAAAAATTTGTCCGGAAACTAATAGCGACATTAGATAATCGGTAAAAAAAAAAGTATAATCGACATTTTATAAATGAGCTATRCTTAAAAATAAATATTACTAAAACAATGCCACTAATGTAGTTACTAATTTACATTAACTTAAATTTCGAAAATCGGTACAAAGTGAGTTCTCAGCTTTTTGTATTTTAGCAACGCTACTCAAACCATGTATCAGACCAAAACATACATATGTATATWAAAACRTAATACTTAGGTCTTACATCTTAAAAGGTATTTTGTACTACACAACTAGTTTGAAYTTTCGAAAATCGGTACAAATATACTTTTTTATTGTTTGTGTACTCAATTATTTACCTGTAAATTGTGAGTCATAAATATAATTAAAAAAAAGTGTGTTATTACACTTTCGAAAATCGGTACAAAAATACCGAAATCAAGTACTAAATTAATTAACAAAAAATAACTCTAGCTATTTTAGTTTACCAAATCGCCAATAAAATTTATAATTAGAAAAAAATTGCTTCTGAAATATATTTATGGAAAGCGAAAACTTTATAGAAACACAGTACTATGTACTATTCGATTTTACGATCAAAAAGAACTCATATGAAATTTAATATCTAAATTCGATGCAAAGATACCGAAACTAGATGCAAAAGTRATTAAGAAATTACTCTGACATTTCGTAATTAGAATATATTACAATAATTTAAAAGCAAAAACTCAAACGCTTTTTTAAAAAATCAATTTTCAAAATACGGTACAAAAATCAATTCTATCATTATTTCGAAATTGTGTTTAGTAATTTACTTAYAGAAGTGATATAAAATTCAGTATTCAATTAATACCGGAATCAGATACTAAATTATATAGTAAAACACTTTGATGTTTCATAACCGGAAAATATTCTGGCATTTTAAATTCAAAAGCTCAAAAGCGTCTATAAAAATATATTTTCGAAAYTGGGTACCCAAATCAACACTAYCATAATTTCGAAATGAGTAAACACYTTGCAGAAGTAATAAAAAATTCAGTATTTTATTAAGTTTTGTGACCAAGAAAACTGAAAAGCTTTTCTAAAATATCGATTTTCGAAATTCGTTAACAAATCAAATCTAACATTATTTTGAAATTTCTACACACTTTTGAAAGMTGATAGAAAATTCAAAGTTTTATCAAGTTTGGTTACAAAAAAAAAAACGTATATAAGATTTAAATTTCGTAATTCGGTACAACAAATATAAAATTAGAAAATAAAAGAAATATAAAATTGCTCTGAGAATTCATATTTGGAAAATATGCTAATATTTTTAACTTCTCATATTTTAAAAACTCAGAATTAAAAAAAATATATTTTCGAAATTCGGTACATAAATCAATTCCAACATAATTTCAAAATTTGTAAACATCATTCAGAGACGATAGAAAATTCAGTTCTTTCTTAAGTTTTGTGACAAAAAACCCAAAGCTTCTTTAAAATATCGAATTTCGAACTTCGATATGCAAATTAACATGATCAATACTTCAACTTTTGTAAAAAAAACATTCAGGAATGATAGACAATTCAGCATTTTACAAAGTTTTGTGCAATAAAAAAAAAATTATATGAAATTAAAATTCGAAATTCGGTACGCAAATACCGAAATTAGATACAAAAATAGGTACGAAATCATGTTTGGTTAAACATATTATTTTTGAACTGTTTTCATTTTTCGAAGTTTATTTGCGAAAGAAATCTTCGAATTTTCCAAAGTTTTTCGCTCATTGAGTTATCAACTAGTTGCTGCGCTCTTAAGTATGTCTATTTAAAACTGCAAGTCGAACYGAACTGTTTAACTAGCAGCATAAGCAGGCATACACACTTGCACAAATATTTGCCAGYGTGCTCAGGCGCGCGCACATGTTCACTCTGTTGGCGTTCACTCAGCTCGCATTGTCGGTGAGGTTGGTTGATTGTTGGTTGGCTGCTTAGTTTTGCTGCGATTGAAACCGACCGAAAAGTGAATGTCCACTGAAAGTCCTTGAAACTTAAAACCAATTTTACAGGTTTAACAAAGTCTGCATTACGTTGTTGGGCCGTTTGTTCACTTTTGTGGCAAACATATAATGCAACAATAGCAACAACAACARCAAAGCGTTTACATATAGATAGTATTTTGTTGTTGATTAAAGACAACACGCATAGCGCCCGAAGAACCAAACAGCAGAAAATCCATTCGAAATTTTTTKTCGGTGCGGCATTCCACCCATGTTGTTGTTGTTGTTAATTTGGTTATTTTTTTGTATTTGTAAATGATTTTGCTGCTTGGATTGTTGTCGTCTATTTTTTTCGCCTACTGTTGCTGCTTGTTTTTGTAGTTGTAGTTGTTGCTGTTGTTGCTGGTGGTGATATTTTTGTTGTTGGGTTCTGAATGTTGTTGTTGTTGCTAGTTGAGGCGGTGCATTCTATTGCCAAAGCATTATCTCGTTTTCAGTGAAGTTATTAGCGCGTATTTACGTATACAACGAGAACAACARCAACAACAAAAAATAATAGTTGCAGCTACAACAACAAGCCGCCGCAACAGCAATAATTGGTTAAATTAAGCCTCGTATTACATTGCGGGCCAATAATTACGCGTGTTTGTCGCTTATTAAGAAATTTTAGTTGTTGTTGTTTTTCGTAGTTTTTTTTTGGGCCTTTGGTTTTTAGGGGTTTCATGTTTGCCGTTAGAGAGACGCAGGAAATTATAACAACAACAACACGCAATTGTGCATTGCACACGCATAAATTATTTTTGTTGTTTTTTTTCMRGATTTTTATTTTTTTTTTTTTGGARTGTTGGGCGATTGAATTTCATCGCTTCGAATATAGTACTATACCGTTATGTATTGTGGCGGCTGACTGTTAAAGGTTTCGGTATCAATAGATCTACATTTTTGTAAGTATGTGGAGTTTTACGGCAATTTAAGAGTGTTGATATCATGTAAATTGCTGCCATTCACTTTTACCGTTATGCCAAAGTTTTGCAAATACAGTTATCCGATCAGGTGATTAAGAAATAATATAGTACTTATAATATTGAATGGCGTTCTGCAGCCTCACTTTTGGATTTCATAATACACAGAGACATTAAATCTTTCTAGCGAGATGGTATGAAAAGGATTCATAGGAGTCGGTATCATATTTGAATGATGGGGATGGCATCGCCTTTTTTATAGGTGATGAAATCCCAAATCTAAGGCATTGTTCGTATGTGGTTCACCTCTGAGATATGTTATTGAAATTGGGAGAGCATCTTTTTCTGTTAAATGGGGCCTCTTTTACATAAAAAGAAGTAAAATYRGGTCAAAACTTCCGCTAGCTTAGTGTGAAATCAGTTCAAAAACTACCCCAACTCTCATACACTAAATACTATAATGCAATAATATAATACTTTGCAACCCTAGACGGCCTAAAACCTTAGGTTAGCTGTGAATATSCAATAAGCAGCYCATTGACAAAAGCAACAGTACCCGAACCCACCGGAATAAAAAAGCTGAAACATTCGAAGATTTATCGSTGACGAGAAATAATCATCCACAATCCCTAAAGCACTGACTTAAGTGAATATCTCCCATGAGAAGAAGCATATGTGGGAGSAGGCAACTGAGCGCAGAGAAACTATCCCAGGCTCGCATGAAAACAGGAATTTGTGCAAAAAAAAGTAGTCCCTGAAAAAAAAGCGTGGAGCCATTRTTCATATGTAAAATTATGTATACATTGCCCACCTTTACAAAAGAAACCTACATATTTTTTGGTGCCTTGGATATCTTAGCAATTTTCGATGCTTTCAAGAGTCCAGATTACGAACTTATTCCGGAAAGTATTGAATGTGCTCTTTGTTTTATCATATTTGCATTTTTTATATTTCTTATTACTTATAAGCTTATAATTAATTTTTTTCTGTAATCATTACAGTTCTGAACCCTTTTTTCGCGCAGATAATTTGAACGTGATACCCACGCTCAGGTTCTTTACCTCAATTCATCGAAAATACAGATTTTATCAAAGCTATGACTCCAAGTTCCAGAAAGTGGAGCTTGGAAAAGTTTAGTATTGATAGCTGAAATGTTCATAGCTAACCATACATTTCCAAATTATGAAGAAATTTTGCAAAAATGYCGACAAACTTTGGCATTCTTGGAAAAAATATGAGTATCAAGTAAGACTATATTCGCAATCAGCTGGCTAAATTTTCGGAGAATTTACATAATTATAATAAGAAGCAGAGACTACAGTATATAAAAGTGATAGTAAAAAGGTRACAAGCTTGATGGGAGCATCCCATTATGGCAGTTTGTTGCTGATCTTTAAAAACCATTTGTCATGTGGACAATCACAAAGGGCGTTTAACTGGGATATAGCACATGTTTTCAACACACACGTAGTACATATATCTGGCTATTTACTTCGAAGCATCTTTATTTATCAAAACTATACTGATATCAAAGTAATGAATCTTTATTTATGAAAACTATACTGTTATCAAACTAATCGATAAAGCGCTGTCAAATTTATACACACGCCTTTTGAAGATTAGTGCTAACTAARAATCATATGGATTTTATTTTAGCGGCGCCTTCTATGTATCAAGCCGGGAACTTTTCAATTCATCTGTAATATTGGTGACGGTATGTGAGATACCTTAATAAAATTGGTATTGTCAAAAAAGTTTCCTATGTACATATGTAAATAATATAGGAATTTCAGAATGCATGCTACTTGTCTACCTGCTTTTGTAATATTATATTTTTAAGCCATTTTTTACAGCTTTATTTTATTGTGGTTTTCTCGGAATAATCTGCAAAACAGGGCAAAAACTCTAGACTTTAACCTTGCTTTGGTTTAATAGAATAAAAATAATAATAATTTTCTCACGCTTCTCACAATTTTCTCTCCCACTTTAAGTTTCTTAAGGCATATTCAAGGCGAGAGATTTTTGTATTTTGCAGACATTTTTCACTGACTTAGTAACACCAGCTTAAGGTTTTCAAATAGAGAATATAAATATAATATAATAATATCATTTAATGTGTTTAAAAAATCAAAATATATTAATTGTTTAAGTGGCTAAATAATATAATAAGCTTAAGCCTTAAGTGGTAATATTGAAAGAAGTTTCCATTGGCGTACATTAATCTGACTCAAAAGTTATATAAAAATATTATTTACATTGCAGTAAAACTAAACCGCAGCTGTGGGCAGAAAAATAATAAGACTTTTTAATTTAAAATTGCCGCAAAAAAGCATTCGTCGAAATACTTTTCTCTAGGTTGGTATGACCGTCAGTGACAGCTATGCCCAATAACACATCAAAATACTAATCATTAGTGGTTAATAAGCGTTTGTCTTTCTGAAGTGCAAATTATTCAACAAAGAAGTTYYATTAAATTTTGTGCGCGGAATCAAATTTCTGGTGCCGAAACKTTAAGAAAGGAAAAAGAASTTCGGTGATAATTGTTTGACGCGAGCAAGTATGTATGTGTCTTTGATTGGCACAAATTATRCATAAAGAGTGCATCAACATCAACWGACGATCAACACGTCAATAAAATAAAGAAATTGGTGCTTGAAAATCGACTATTAATAGTCAGCGACCTATGCTGACATCGCTCGAATATCGGCAGCATCCAGAAAATCATTTTGAAAGATCATTTTAGCCGAAGAAAAGTGCAAGCACGATTGGCTCCAAAATCACTAAATTATGTAGAAAAACACCGTTGCGTTAACGTCTGTGAAACAATGCTTATCGCCTAACAAATCATGAAACATATTATTGCTCACAATGAGTCTTGGATCTATGCTTGCGACCCGGAAACAGACGATCAATCGGCCAAATATCGTTACAAAGGTGAGCCGAAGTCGAAAGCTAATATTAGGTTGACAGTTTTCTTCGAATATCGATGTGTGGTGTATACCGAATTTCTTCCCACCGGCCAAATTATCAACAAAAAATAGTATTTAAGTATCATGCGTCCATGCGTCGTTTGCGCAAAGCTATTTGTATAAAGAGGCCGTAATTACGGGCCGATAACTTTTGTTGATGGCACGACCATAATGCAGCGTACATACTGCCTTGATTCTTCGTGCGTTTCTCGCTAAATTTTCAACCAATATCGTGTTGTAACAACAATACTCGCCTGATTTAGCTGTGACTTCTGGTTGTTCATCAAACTCATACGACTGCTMYGGGTAAACCGTATTGAGTCAATTGAAGACAGTGAACGGGAATCACTAGGCTCAWTGAAGCTATTCCGGAAATTRACTTKAACAAYCGTTTCGAGRATRTSGCAAAACGTTGGCACAAGTTTYCRGAGGCAAGGGGGATTACTTTGAGGGGAACGACATAGATTTCGATCAATAAATTAATCATTTTAGAATTATGAATAAAGTCTTACTATTTTTTTGACCTCAAAAACTGCACAAACTTTTCTCAAGTTCATCACCGTGAACTTCAGACAACCCTAACACCTAATATTTATTAATAACTGTAAACGTATGCTGTACTATATATGTATGTATACAAGCCAGCGCATTCATCTTAAAAAATGCGGAAAAGTCATGCGAAGGTTCCGACTTAAGACTTCCGTGAGCGAATTTGTGACGCGAAGAAATTTAAATACATTAGGTAATTTAGTTTCAACGCACAATCAGATACAAATACACCCATTCAAACACATTTACTGTATACCAAAATGAAGCAAACGGAACAAAGCTGGAGTAAACATTTTTTTTGCTGTTTGTCTAGAACTTCATAATTCTTAATGATTTTTTCTTGGTAAACAATGATTTGCCAGAATATAACAAAGCGCCGGAATGCCAAATCGATATTTAAAAATGCTTATACATATTTTTTTTTAATGGATAAAATCTTGAGTACTGACTTGAGTGCTGTCAAACAATGCAGTGCATAATCAATAGTGAATTGCCAAAAAAAAAAAAGCAAAAACAAAACAAAAAGACTATAACAATTGAAGTGCGAACAGTAGCAATTAAATTAAGAGTGGTTTTGATGTACATAAGTAATAATAACAGGTGATCCAAGTAGATGTACTTCTATCAATAGCCTTTTTTGAAAGATCACGCGTGAGTCGAGTCAAGCCGTTATGTTATTTTTGTTCATTATTGTTTGACATTTCATCATGAAAAGACTTATGTATGTACGTCTGAACAACGTTTGCAAATCCTTTAACTTTATTACGAAAATTTGCCTTCTTCAAAAAATGTGATTCGTGCGCTTCTTCTCTCAACTTATGGTCAATGTAGACGGCATGCTGACCGTATTATTCACAACACCATTAACCATCKTTAGACCCAGAATTCATTAATGGATAATATTCAATCGAATAAACCACGTCTAGCACGCAGCGAAGAAAATATAGCAGCCGTAGTTTAGTGTGTGCACGATGGAGAGTCGATTCGGCGCCATTCGATGCAACTCGGAGAGACATCGCTTCGCTCTATGGGCTCTTGAAGAGTTCCAAGAAGATCTGAAGTTTTCGAGTCGAATTTTTTTGGGTGTGTGGCGATGAGGCCCTGGCTCAACTGGTATGTAAACAAGCAAAAAATTTTTTTTTCTGACCAAGAGCAACTTGAAGATACTCAAGAGCGGTAATTTCTTCGAGTAAAACAACTTTTTGGTATGGTTTGTAGGGCGATGGAATCATCTGTCGGTGAGATCGTAATAGTCAATGGCGACCGTTAACGCGCCATCACAACCTACACAGTTGGTTTCAATCAATGGTTTTGGCATCAATCAATGGTAACAAAATTATATGATATCACACAGTTAGACTATATGGAAATAGGAAATATGCAAAATCCAAAGTATATGCGGACAATCCCGCTTCGATTCAAGCCTTGGAGCAAAATACCAGGCGTGTCATTCGCCGGTTAAAAGTCGAAATGCTCAAACGAGTTATTGAAAAGTGAATTTAACTGAAGAACCATCTAAGACGCAGCCGCGGCCAACATTTGAAAGAGTTAAGCTTCAAAAAATAAATGATAAAGAATGTTTTTCGAATGATAGTAAACATTGCCTTTTACATTTGAAGTTTCTGTGTTTTTTCTTTTAAAAAAGTAGATAATCTTAAAATGGATCTTTCTTTGTAACTCTCGCTTTCATAAAGTAGTATTTAATAATGAAACTTAGCGAGTCTAAGATCTATAAGTGCATTAAATATGAAATATGATTGTAATCGTTTTAAGTTCTCAGATCAGAAACACTATAAAGGATATGTATGTATATGTACATAAATTATTAGTATGATGTT
>NW_017535852.1:2016720-2017659 GCF_001853355.1 Bactrocera latifrons | reverse complement strand
CTCTCCAAGAAGTTGCTCATTTGTCGGAACGTCCGATATCGGACCACAATATCGTATAGCTGCCATACAAGCTGAGCGATCGTCGTCAAATGCTTGTATGGAAAGCTTTTTCATTTGAAGAGATATCTTCTCCAAATTTGGCATAACTAATTGTACAAATATTCGCTCCAACTTCCGAAGAAATTGTTCAGAGCGGACCACTATAGCATACAGCTGCCATATAAACTGAGCGATCGGAATGAAGCTCGTGTATGGAAAGCTATTTCATTTCGCAAAGTGACGTCAGGAACTTTAGCACAGATGATTGTTTAAGATAATGCAATAATATCTCAAAATTTGTGCAGATCAGACAACAACAACGTATAGCTGCCATACAAACTGACCTAACAAAATCTCTTTCATGTATAGAAATTACTTTACTTGTGAAGGGTATTCTTCTGGTTTCGGTGTAATATATGTATGTGCATACATAGATATATCTTTGTTCCATTGAATTTTTCCAAACYCAAGTTATGCACTTCTTGCGCAAAGTGCTGAAAGTACCACACTTGCATTGCCCAATGGCCACGCCATAAACATGAAACATTAAAAAAAAACTGAACTAAAATATGCATTGCAGCTGTAATTAWATTTTAAATGTTTTCGCATACACACACATGCACATGACTGCTKAGCATTTAATATCTGCACATTCGCTTGAGATGCCAACAATTCGCCTGAGTTAGATAGCAGTTATGCCAATTGTTGTTGAAGTAAGGTCACTTGTTACGTACAACCGTTGGGTTGGCACCCAAACAAAAACATGCACATACATGCACATACATGCATATACATACATATGTATGTACGAGTAAGTGAGCGATCATTTAACGATCTTAGATAAATCTTTAATTTGATTGGGTTGGTCAATACGACTTTGAAGCGCTAAAGCTGCGGCGT
>NW_017535852.1:2011261-2015468 GCF_001853355.1 Bactrocera latifrons | reverse complement strand
ATAAATCTGCAAGGACGTCCGRGTCAAAAAATGGACGGATGTCAGATTTTCAGAAAACACAGAACTTTCGACACAATATCCAGTTAGTGACGGCCGGGTCAAAATATGGTCGGATTACGGATTTTCAGAAGACCAAGAATTTTCTACATGATCCGAATAGGCCTTRCTTAGCACAATCTCTAGTTAGTAAAATAAATTTGTAGTTACGGCCAGACCAAAACACGGACGGATYCCAGATTTTCAGAAGACCACAGACTTTCAACTCAGCCATATTAAAAAAAAAAAATCGAAAATTTTTAACGCCACTACAACAAAAATTGCATTTTTTGCTTAATTTTTCATTCGTGTATGAGATTCATTGCAGGGGCTCTCACAGCTATCACTTTTTGAGAACAAACTTTTGGTGAAAAAAAAAACAAATAAAGAAGTGGGTATATCAACAATAAGCATTTCGATTTTTTAAACCACTCTGCAGTGTCTACTTCGGTGATTTGCCTGGAAATCGGCTACGGGATCAGATGAAACCAATGTTTTTGAAAATGAATCACGCCGATTATTAAAGAACATTGAATTCTGAAAATGTGCATTACTATACTCCTGCAAGTTGTTTTGTTCACCTAATGGTTACTTGTACCTCATAAAAATTATCGAAGTAGATATACTAGGGTTATCAGGATGACAAGACGAGTGTAATTTTGAGTGACTKTCTGTCTGTCCGTACTCCGTTAGTCTGTGCAAGCTGTGACTTGCGTAAAACGTTAGATATCGTCATGAACTTCTAGCAGTCGGTGCGAAAATCCAAACCTCAGAATCTACTCGACCAATATCGACTATATTTGGTATAAAATATTATCCAGACAATTATATGTTCCAGTGGAAAGAGAGTGAAATCGGGCTACAACTACACCTAATGTTACCTTATAACACAATTTTAAATTCTATTTGATTCCTTCCCTTTCCAAAACACAAATAAAACACTAATAAATATATTGGGAAAAGACTTTCCCCTAACAGTGCACTTAAAGTAGGCCACCTTATAACCAAAAATTGTTCGAATCGTACCAAAACTATTCAAGCCTTTAGGTACCGATTATGTGGATCTTCTCAAGTGCGAACTTTCTATCGAAAATATCTGTCAATCATGTAATGTCGAAAATATTGCTGCCGCTGGCGCATCAATTGAGGAAAACCCAAATCAGTTTCTCACACGTCGTTTTCAAGTGGTGGGAGTTCTCTGTGACGTCGTTTTGCGAAAAGCTTTTGGCCTACATCCTTACAAGATCAAATTGACGCAAGAACTAAAGCCACTTGACCAACAGAATGGACATACATACGTTCGTGAATTGTACTGAGCAACAACTTGAAAATTATCCGAATTGTCATCGAAAAATAATCTTCAGCGATGAGGCTCATTTCTGGCTGAATTTCTTCGTCAATAAGCAAAATATGCGCTTTTGGTCAGGCAGCAATCCACACGTACTCCATGAGTCCCCATTGTATCACGAAAAAATGGCAGTTTAGAGCGACATATGGGCTGGCGGTTTGGTGAACGTGTTATCTCAAGAASTGAMCCAGTCAATTGRCCGCCTCGGACGTGCGATTTGACGCTGTTATTATATTTCATGTGGGGCTACGTCAAGTCTATGGTCTCTGCCAACAAATCAGCAACGATTGATGAATTTCGTACGAATATTGTGTTCACCACAGGCGTGCCGAGATCCATACATAATGGCATCGAATGTACTTTCACAGGAAACTTTTGTATCGCTCATATTGAAAACCCCGTGACTGCCATGTGGTTACGGTCTCTAGATGCTTTAAGAGAAATATTGCTACTAGCGCCATCTATCGAAGATATTTAGAGTGCGGGCAATTTTTATGATGACCTATATACATATGTATGTACATGTACATAACATACATACTCAAACCAATTATGATGAGACCACATCAATAAAATAATGCACATACTTCTTATTGTGTATAGGAAATTACACGGGCGAAAAGGTATGGTCACGTTTTTGATCATAATTGTGATTATATGCAACGATCGACAGAAAACATTCTTGGAATTTTTGCTAAGATTAAAAACCTATAAAAGCATTTAAAATATGTACACATTTACATACATGACTGCAATGATTTCCTACTTACTATATAAGCTGATAGAGAGCAAAAGTTGATAAGCTCCGACGAGAGCAACATTATGAGGATACAAGTGAATACCACCAGTTCATATTACATGAACATRATATATCTTTGATTTGTCATTCATATGTAACATGACACTTACAACCCATATGGTTCGTATTGAAACTTTGTACTTTGCTAATACGGYTCGCATTAAGTGGTCCCAAGTTGTAATCCATTCATTGTAAGATCAACCTTTCCACTTGGGACATATGGATCTTAAGTGGATTGTAGATATACATACATACTTCTTAGAATGTAATATTAATATTTGTATCTAGGCTTAAGAAAAATATTCTATTTAAGAAGAAACGGAATAAAGAAAATCACGGAGTAGCCCACGAAACAACATATGTATGTATGTATGCTTCAAATCGCTAACTAATTTATATATTTACATACCTCCACACACAAACACAATAATTTGTTGTCATTATTATATACATATGTATGTATAATATGCACATATTTGTGTTCATCTGCACAACTGCACTTTTTGCCTTATTTCCACGCCATGCAATGGTCGGCTTTTACGACTACAGTAGCGCACCAAAGTAGCGGTAGAGGGGCAAGGGAGGGGAGGCGTCATTGCAGATCGTTTGTGCGAACTCGAATTTTACGATTATTATTATTATTATTATTGTCACAGTGCAGCAGTAAGTTGGGTAGTAGCTCTACCTATTATTATTATGTTTACTGTTATTGTTGTTGTAATTGTTAGCTGTCGTTATGCGCATGTATACATGGCCAGTAAGTCGAATTGCTCTTGATGTGTTTATTGTCGCAATATAACTGTGATTGCGTTTTATTTGTGATTTTTGTTGCTGTCGTTTTTTTTATTTTTAATATTATTGCTTTGTGTTGGAAAGTGTAAGAAATTGTGTGTTTACTTATTGCTAAAAGCACTTTTGCTTTTATGTTGTCAATTTCATTATCTTGTTTTAATTAAACAACAGCAACAATAACAAAAACAAGTGCGTATAATTTAAACATGCTACCTATGTATGTATTTCAGCAGCGGCACAGTGCGATCAAAKTGGCGGATTTTTTTTATGTTTTATATACATATAATTTGTTGGTGAGAGCAGAGCAAACGAAAATTAAAAGATAATTTTTCGAAGATATATTCTTTTTACTACAAATGCACAACGATACATGAGTGCGAATGTATTATTTAGTAAATTAAATAYGAGCAGAGAAAAAAGTTCTAAAGCTTGCACAGTGAGATGGGTTTACGTACTAATCTAAAGTTTTAAAAATACATTTTTAAAAAATATTCGTTTAAATRTTCAGTTAAAATAATCTACGCTAATTTTCGTGAAGATATCTTGTCAAAAAAAAAAGTTTTCCTTACAACGATTTAATTCTGATATTTTACTCTGTATGACAACTATATGCTATAGTAGTCCAATGTCGGCGGYTCTGACAAGCGGACAGGTTCTTGGAGAAAAAAGAGCGTGAGCAAAACTTTAGACCGATACCTCAAAAACTGAAAGACTGATTCGTGTATATGCTATACGAGTACAGACATACGGACGGACATGGCTAAAAYGACTCAGCTCGTCGGGCTGATCCTTTATAAAAAGGTGCGTTCCAAAGTAAACAGTGCCCCCAGGTGGCGCCATATATAAAATATGTATGTCGACTGATGCGTTAGAATCTGCTATCTTTATCGTTTGTCTACTGAGAATTTCATGCCATTTCATGGATTGGATGTGAAGTGAAGTTATTGCGTTTTAAGTGCCAGTATGTTTGTGTTATCGGTGCGGAAATGAACTTCGAACAAAAAATTAAATAAAATTGGTAAAACTTTTACCGAAAGGTTTCAATTGATGAAACAAGTTTACGGCCATGATTGCCTATCCCGTASCTGAGTGCACGAGTAGTTTCAACGTTTTCAAAGCGGTCGTAAGGACATAAATGACGATCAACATGTGAGCCAATCAAAATCCGTGATCACCGGAAATTACATCTAAACTGTGCATAAATTCATCAAAAATCAGCCGAAATCATCATT
>NW_017535852.1:2006436-2010830 GCF_001853355.1 Bactrocera latifrons | reverse complement strand
AGGGAAGTATTGACCCGATTCAACCCATTTTTGATACACGGATATATTATTATCAGGAAAAGATTATCTYTGAATTTCAATTGTATGTCCCATACATTGACCRATTGTTTCAGTCCAAAGTCAACTATTGATACTGGGGTCCTCATAATCGATAAATAAAGGCTTGAATACTTTYGGTTGGWTTTGACAGTTTTTGRTCATAAGSTGGCATACTSTAAAGCCATTATTCGTAYAAARTTGTAGACCATTATAKCAATTGCCTCTTGATTTGTGTACTAGAAAGTGAAAGAATCTAATGGAATTTAAAAWWGTGCTACATGGGAAGAGGGCGTGCTAGTTGTCCGGTTTCCATATTGGCACTTTGACAAAGGAATATGAAAAGAATGCCACACATTATATGGGGAACCTTCCGAATTCATCCATTTTTACAACGTCGATAAAGGATCTATTTGTTAACCAAGTCAAGAAACAGCCCATCTCCAAAAATATTCGAATGAGCCAATATAATGGATGGAAATTTGTTCCCATTGTGTGGAAATAGAACTTTTATATTTTTTTTTGAGCTACCAATGAATGGTAGAGTTCTATTCCTTGGAATAAACCATTCACCGCATGACAAAAACTTTCTTACAGAAGAAAACATGGCATTTTTCATGTCGTTTTCATTGGTAAGATGTTCGAACATCAGATTTTTGSTTCAAATTCCAGAACGAATTCGGCATGTAAGTGAGGACCGACATCATATGGGCGAAAAATTAAAAACAATGGTCACAAATTACTCAAATTGCTTAAAAAGCACATATTTTCGATTTGTGGTCGTCCTTCCACATATAAATTTGTTTATATAACCGGAAAAAGAAAAAAAAATTAAAACCAAGATTTGGTTCGAAAGCAAAACCATAGTTCATTAGTTATTAGTTATTTAGTCTCATGTGGTTTCTTCGGGGAAATCCCTTAAGTATGTGCTTACAAATATTTGCCTATAATATGAAAGGAATTAAATTGCCTTGACAYGATTATTATGGATCTTATCTGAGTAACCGCAGCCCGTACTCCTCTTAGATATACGAAGTTATAAGCAGATAAGGCAAAAACAAAAAGACTACTAAGAATGGATTCTTCATCCAATTGTAAATATTTACCTTATCGCCTTACCACAAGTATGCCCTGCTTATCCATAGACCATATGTTTTTATGAGAAAATAGGTGGACATACGCGCTATAAAACCATAACAGAAGAAACTTGATACATGGTACGTTTTTCGAAATCAGTTAGTTTTAGTTATTACACATTAACGGCTATAAGTGCCTCGTTTTTTTCCTCTGAAGCCTCATAATTTCGGCATACAAATTTTTTATGTTGAAATTTCGGTATTCTAAAATGTGCGCCGTTATAATGATGCATTTTCAAATTTTACAATCAACTAAAACCAAAAAATCAAACAAATCTCGAACATATCTTAATCTCGACAATTCGGTATTAGCTAAAGTGAATCCCGAATTTTCAGAATTTGTTGTTTATGTCTACTAATAAGCCCCACCAAGTTAAATTTTTCACATAATTTCGCCCAGAGAAAGTGARTACCGAAATTCCGGGACTACAAAATTTTAATCCCGAAAATTAAACCTACTAAAAATATTAAATAAAGAAATATTGAATGAAAAAAATTTAAGAATGAAGTCCATGAAGCTAAAACTTCAACAATCGCGCTGAATCCCGAATTATATTAAGAAAAGTAAATTAAAATTTTTTCATAATTTCGCCGAGAGAAAGTGAATCCCGAAATTTCGGGACTATACAATTTTATTTAAATATATATTATAATATATTATAATAAAAAATAGATATTTTAAATCAAAAAAATTGAATGAATGAAATGTAACGAAACTTGAAGTCCATTAGCGAAATTTCGGTATTTGTTAAATACGTGTATTAATGAARTTCATCAAGTTGAAATCATTTCATAATTTCGCCAAGTGAATTTTAATCCCGAAATTTCGGGACTACGAAAGTTCAATCCCGAAAAATAAATCGACAAATTAGAGATTTTAAATGAACGAAATTGAATGAATGAAATTTAGCCTTAAAGTTCATTAATTTTGAAAGTGTTAATAATACCGTAAACTCGGGATTGGCTAAAATGTATACCRAATTTTCGCTATTTGTTGTGCATGAACCAAATGAGACTTGTTGCAGTTTAAAATTGCAAATAGTCCTGCCGAATGAAAGTGAATCCCGAAATTTCGGGACCACAAAAGTTCAATTCCGAAAAATTAATCGCCAAATTAGAACAATTAATATGTACTGCAGTATTTTACAATATGAACTTAGTACATCTTCAAGCCATTTAAGTTCGCTATATGGAGATACCACTGTAAAGCAATAATTTTCTTTCTTAATTCGTGCACCACACCATACTTAAGTTATAAAAGTGCAASCGCGACCGCAAAATGCGGCGTAAAAAAGCTACAACTGTCGATACTGAATAAGTTGCGGTTTTGCTGGCAGAGGGTCATCATTGGCGGTGCCGCCACCAGCAACGTTGTCAACATCCAACGCCATCGCCAACGACGACGACGACGACGACGACGACTTTTGTTGTGGTTGTAAGCCACACTATCTCTGTCACATAAAGTGCATAAATTGTTTTAATTTCAAGTAACATGTTTGTGATTTTGTACGCTATCAGCTTTTGCTTTTAGATTAATTGAATGCAATAATTGCTGTTGTTGTTCGTAATTATTATTATTATTTTTTTTTTTRTATAATTTTTGTGTTCTTTTTATTAGCGAATTTTGCTTGCTTTCGAATAGTGTTAAATGCTAACGACAGGCCGGGTGCTGCTGAGCACTAGTATATGTACGTATGTATGTATGTATGTTTGTGTGTGTGTGTGTGTTTGTTTGTTGTAGCTGCATGGTTGCGTTTGCGCACAAGAAAAGTACCCGAAATGAAAATCAAATTGCGTTTTTCTGCGCCGCACAGAATTTCGAAAGATTTGCAACATACAAAAATAAGAATAAAAAATATTTATAGCCACAGCAACAACAACAACCACAGTAAAATAGTGTTGGCGAAAACAAGTGCAATAGCAGCGACACTAAACGTCATTAAGCGATTAAAATGTTAAATTGGCAACTGGCGCAACTGCATGCCRTATCGCCCGCAAACACACAGACACACMTGCACATGCGCGCTGCTGCTGCTGCATTAAATTGCAAGCCTGTTGTGCTATGTARCTGGCTTTAATTGACTTTTGCAGTTAACCGTATTTGCAATTTTTCGCCATAACTCAACTAAATAATCACAAATTTATGCCACAACGAGTTGCCAGGCTGCCTGACTGCTTGCCGCCGGCCACAACAAACAAGCGCACCAGAGCACCATCGAGCAGGCGCTCACGTCAGCCAGCCGATAGCGGACAAATCAGCCCAGYCAACCAGSCTTGCTAGTGAGCGCTTAGTCGCTAGTTGAGCGTCATTGTTTGTCGCTTGCGGTTTGCTGCTGTCGTCAATGCGCAATCTGCAGCCCATTGCTTCGTTACTATTTTTTTTTTTTTGTTAATTTTTTTTCTCTTTTATGTTACGTATATTTTTTTTTAATATTTTTCTATTTTATCATATTTCTTAGAGTTTTTCTTTTTTTTTTTATTGCTGTAACTCAGTTCGCTTGCCTTAACGACGCTATGATTTATTTTTCGTTCGGCGCAACGGAAATGCCAACGATCAGCGTGCGCTTGTTGTGTGTGTGTAGGTGTTGAGTTGAGCATCTTCAGCGCGATTTACGTAATATTTAGTTCTAATAAAACTGAAAAAAAAACACACACACACACTCACACACACAATTTAAAGTCATAGGTATTTTTAGAAAGGCTGTCGTAGCTGATTTTGCTGAGTTCAGCTTGTTGAGCTGAATGCGAAGCTGCAAAATCATTATTGCAAGTTCGCCTAATGCGGACAAGATCACTTGTACTTGTAGAGAAAATATCGCTGAAGATCAGTGAAAAATCAGTTTTGACATAACAATGATTTAGCTAAATGTAGGAGGGCTTTTAATCGTCGGTTCTTCTTTTTTCTGGTATTGAACTCAGCTGCGAATGATCGCGCAATCAGTTGGCACAAAGCAAATGTTAYATAATGGAAATAAATATTTTTTGGAATACTGACTAAATCACCRTTATTCATGCCAAATTTCGTAAAGYTGTCTCGTCAAACTAAAAAGTTTTCCATACAWGCACTTGATTTTGATGGTTCAGTTTGTATGGCGGCTATATGATATAATGCTCCGATATCGGCGGTTCAGAAAAATTATCATCCTCTTTGGAGGAAGAAAATGTATGCAAATTTTCAGATCAATATCTCAAAAACTTACGAGACTTCTTCTTTATTGGTGT
>NW_017535852.1:2000473-2006116 GCF_001853355.1 Bactrocera latifrons | reverse complement strand
GAAAGCTCTGCTGGAAGATTGGCGGCATTAGATGAAGTCTTCAGAAGGCCTTTCAGATATAGCTCATTAGGCAAGGTGTTGGTGGATCAAATAGGCCACACACTTATGCTTTATTTGGTACAGAAGGTTTCTAAAAGAAGAGTGCGACTAGCTGGCGAAAGTTATCATACGTATCGATGATTGAGTGGGAGCCGAAATCTATTACGCGGAGCTGGATCTCAGGCGACCTGTCAAATTTTCTGTATTCGTGCAGGATCTTCTTAGCGAAAGTTTTTGAGGTCAGGAAATTGGCTTAGATAGCTAAGAACGCAAGAAACAACATAAATAAGATATATTTCTACATCGATAGCCAGGCGGCAATTAAGGCAATCTCGTCGCAGAATGTCCTTAAAAGCAGGGATGTAATGACTGCCGAAAAGCGGCTGTGTATGTATATTATGGGTTTTAGACCACGAAGGGATTCCAGGGAACGAAATAGCTGATGAGATTGCCAAAAATGCTATCCATCTGGCCTACCGAACTACTAAAAACAATATATAACGAAATTTCCAAAAAGGCTGACAAACGGATTAGGACGAGATGGTATGCCTTAAGGACATGCAGAATAGCCAAGATCATGTACGAGAGGCCTTAAGTAAAACACGCATGCTGTTTACTCACATGGTCTCGGAAGCACCGCCGGACAATTGTTGGTCTAATGATTGGTCACAACCCAATGGCATCACAGTCTTTTCAAAAGACATTTAGCAACTCTGCTCTTATTTCAGTTACTAATTAAGTAGTCAGATTAAGAACTGAGTTTAAAATTTCCTTCTAGGCGTAACTCTGGGGTATAAAGTAATTGGTTTTTGTTTTATGATCAGATTTTCATATTTTTAAGTTCTCCACATCACTGTCGGAATTAAACAATATATTGATATACATATGTATGTACATACCGTGTCGGCATATTAAGATCAAAAGTCTGCTATAAGCAACTGATTTATAACTATTCGCACCTTACCTGCAAAGATAAGAAGAAAAATTTAGAATAAGTAAATATTGTCATATCGGAGAGGGTGTATACATACATACATAYATGTACTAATATGAGCAAAAAATATTAAGACTTTGTTCATAATTGTAAAATTCTCAATTTATTTTTGAAAAGCTATGCCGCCTACTTTAAAGTAATCTCCCTTTCTCCAATACACTTGCAGCAACGATTTTTCCAAACCTCGAAACAGTGTTAAAGTCAGTTTCTCTTCTTTTTTAAATTCAATGCGAGTAGCGATTCACATTTAATGTGGTCAATTGACTCAAAACAGTTTCCCGGAGCGGTTATTTGAGAATCTGGCTGAATAGGCGAATTCGGTGGTTGTGGCACGATGTTGGTTGMAAATTTGGCGAAAAACTCACAAAGAATCAATGCAGTATGTGACGGTGTATTATCGTGGCCCATAACTGCAGACTCCTTTTACAATTAGATTCGCGAAAATGACACATAACTCTAAAATAGGAATACCATGAATAATTTCACTCATCGTAAACTGGACCAGTTGGGTTTTTTTGACCTCTACCATAATACTATGTATACGTTGAAATACCGCTTTCGCCCATCGAAAGCAAATCAACAATGATACTGAAGGGCAGGCAGGCCTAACATGATTGACACTGAAAACAATATTCTATCTCCAGGGGGGACATAGATCCATCAATGGCGAAAGAAGCTGCGGCAACTAGTCCGATAGGAACGGAACCGTTTTTCGCTGTGGATTCCCATACTTTATTATAAGGGGAGCAGATAAAGCAGGGCTAGTAGAAAAAGCCACTGGCCACAAGTGCCTGCGCTACGACAAACGAGGCTGTTTCTAGGAGAGTTCGATACAAAACTGTTGAAGAAACGAAGCGCTCCTCCGTGAAAATATGAAGGCTGCTCGTGGGATATTTTTTACAGGTTTCGTTGTTATCCRCACAGATTAGTGTACTGTTCCACGGACTTGTGTCGCTTTTATTGCAAAGAGCATATACTCCAAACGCAAGAAGGAGTTAGGCTATAGGGCAATTACATTTGGTGAGAGAACACRTTAGAACCAATAACCCAGGAACTCCAATAAGCCTATTTAATTTAATAGGAGAAGGCACAAAAAATCGTAGGTCGTAATGCTTTTCTCAAATTTCAATCTATATATGTACCTATTAAAAGGTGATCCATTACGAGGTTCTCGACTTTTTTTTTTTGTTTTTTTTTTTTTAAGGAAACTTCAGAAACTTCAAATTTAATTGGGAATGTTTATTATCATTCGAAAGGAAATTCTATGGCATTTCTTTTTGTGAAGTAGCTTTTCCAAAGCGGATGGTCCATCCGTTGAATTCAATTTTCAATGATTTGTTCGAGCATTTCGATTGGTAACTGACGTATGACTCACGTGATGTTTTGCTTCAAGACCTGAGTCCAAACGGTATTGTCCGCTCAAATCGTGAAATTATCTGCTCACCGACGTGTTCTCCATTGCTTGATACGACGTAATTCCACTGGCACACAAGCCACACCAAACTGTTGTTTTATCTGGATGAAATGGAAGCTCTTTTCAAGTTGCTCTTTGTGCCAAATGTGCCAAATTTTGCTTGTTCATATACCCATTGAGCTAGAAATCATTGCTGAACAAAGTTTGGCTCAAAAACTTCGGTCCTTCTTGGAACTTTTCAAGAGGCCATAGCGTGAAGCGATGCCGCTTGGGAAAGTSGAGCGGCTTCAGATCTAGCATAAGCTGTATTTTGCACGCTTTCAATTTAATATCTCGACGGCTGCTATATTTTCTTCATTGCGTGCTGGACCTAGACTATTCGGTCGAGTATTATCCAATAATGAATGCCGAGTCACAAGATGAAGGAAGGTGATGCGAATTGTACACTCAATAGACCGATTAAGTTCACCACAAATTGAGCGAAGCTCGCGAAATACATACATTACAGAACGTGAATCTTCGTGATAAAGTTGAATGAAAGTTGAAAATTGATTCAATTTCAGGCGAACGTATGTCTTTCCATGCTGAAAGCCAAMGAAAACTGAACTAAAATGACATGACAGCTTGACACGACTCACCGGTGATCTGTCAAAAAAAGGTGATCGGACAAAGTACCTCYACTTGGCTCACCCATTACATATACGCTTTTATAACTGAATATATKTAAATTAGTGTGATTAAGTGCCACCAAAACTGCATTCCCCAACATTTCAGCGCCATAACYTGCCGCTGCTGCTGCTTCTTCTTCTTTCACAATTCATTTTTTATATTTATTGTCGATGTTTCTGGGTGCACAACAAGCTGTAACCTTACCACCAATCAGCGACAGTAATCAATTTTAAGCCGCCAACCGGCCACGCTAAACACTTGTGGCGCACACAAGGTGCAGGCACTATCGCGTTTTCCATGCCAGATAGTTGATATTTAAAAGTGGTTCTACTTATTTTATTAACCCCACACTTTTTTCTCGCTCGTTACCTGAAACACTAGTTTTCGCCTTTTTCATTTACATATAAATTTTTGTTTTTTTCGATACTGCACATGGCAACCAGTGCTGGCAAGTGCAAGTGCAAAAAGTATTAAAAGCATTTAAATTAAAAAATCAGTGAGAAAACATCAAAAAAAAAAAGAGGTATAAAAAGAACAAGAMAAATCCGCCGAGTGGAGAAGAAGATCGACAATTTAACATTTACCTCGATTTATACTTCGCTGCCAAAGCAGATTTTGACATTTAACTCGATTGCACTTTATTTGCATTCAACAACAACAACAACAACAATATCAACACCACCACCAGTCAGTCTCCTGACAAATGAAATGATGTGCAAGTCAACAAAAACAAAAACGAAAAAGGCAGCAACAGCACCGCTGTTGTACCAACAATCCCACCAACTGGCTTGCCTTAGTGTGTCTGCGAACGAGTCTTCTGCTTGCTARGTAAATCGCTGGTGGCTGGAATTCTTGTGTACTTGTCGCTTGATTATTGCCTCTTGGCTGAAGTTGAAACTTGAAAGTTCAATCAATTCTACAAGCCATTGCAGCCAAAACCCAGCAAACATATTTGTTATGATTTCATAAACTGGTCTTGTAATTCTCAACCAATTCATAATATTTGAGGCTTATATTATTTAATCGTAATTCTATCAATCTTGACACTCCATCTTGATCGCCACAGAATGTAAACAGTTCAATCTATAGCGCCTAATAACAAGCTTTAGATTGCATCTTGCGCTAGGTAATATTTCGGAAAAGCATGCAATCTGAGATTTTTTCTCTTGTGTTTGGGAGATAATGTCTGAGACATCTGCAAAAATTAAAAGGTAAGGTTATGTTAGTTTGGGGTTGGTTAGGGTACATAGCTGCTGCCTCACACTCAAGACCGTTATGGACAATAGATTGTGAAATGATGCGAAACAATTACGCAGTTGAAAACCAACTTGCGGCAAAATTGAATTGCACCTATTACAAATCTGCTTAGGTATTTCATTTCTATTTCATCTGGATACCTAAAAGTATGATATTCAAGATATTTTTGCTGTCATCTGGTAAAAGTGGGACATTCGAGGAGGAAGTGTTGAGATGATTCTACCTCATCTCTTTTCAAGCAGCTGATGCAACTGGCATCTGATAAAATCATAAAGCTTACTGCTTGAACCGCGATCAGACTTGCTGGTGGCTTACCAATGCTGAATGGGATCTGAGGCTCAACAGTTCAGYTGGGAACCATGGGGAAGGCAACGGAGCTCTCTCCCGTTTCCATACCGAAGCTTTTGAGATGTAAGTACTTATCCTAGCAAGCTTATCAGCCTTATAGTTTCCTTGAATACCACTGTGGCCAAGCAACCAAAACAGTCTAATCGTAAAATAACTCGATACCAGATATAAGGAGTCTAGACATACTTATTAATTACAGCTACAGCTACTTGGTCTAAGACCAGAAGTTGGAAGCTGCTTCAGCCATATGTAAAACAATCTTTTTTGGCTATTTCCGGCCAGTGAATGGCGCCCAGAGAACTTCCCTCACTTGCGTGAACTTCTACTACAAATGACTCCATCCTCCGAAGCAAATAGGTCTGGTAGTGAACGATGGCAAGACGAAATATCTCAAAGTCGCAGATAATTTCGTTTATCTTGGAACCAGCATCCAAAAAAAACAACAGCTGGAGTTTATGATAAAAATATATATCTAAAGTTCGCTGGTCTTTCCGCCCATATAAGCAAACAAACATCTAGTTTATTTACAATATTTGCACCTTCGCACAAATCATATATTCCAAGCACTTGAAGAACCTGCCGTATTAAGCAAAAAAAATTAAAAATTATAATAATATCAATAAAAAAGAATTGCACAATTTATAAAAAAGCCGTTCAAGCAGTGCATTCGCGAAGAGTGTTAAGCACGTTTCGCCAACTTTGCCATTCGGCGGCGCGTTTGGATTTTTGCATTTACAAAGCAGTTTAGTTAATAACAATGCTTACATTGTTAATTTTATCGGATCAACACAAAATGCAGGTACTCGACTGAGTGTCGAGACCAAAAGTGCCTTATTATCGTAAAGGCTACATGAATAGTTGTTTGCCAAGCAAAAAATTAACCATAAGATATACAAAAATTATAAATAAACAAGTAAGGAAG
>NW_017535852.1:1988325-1999353 GCF_001853355.1 Bactrocera latifrons | reverse complement strand
TTAGTTTTAGGACTTACAAACAACCGTTATGTGAAGAAAACTATAATACTCTCTTTAGCAACTTTGTTGCGAGAGTATAAAAATCAAAATAGCAAAAATGCKATTTATGCTGTTCTGACAGCTTTTTGTGGGAGTGTTGAGTTTGTTGTTGTTGCTTGCTAAATATTTTTGGCAAGTTAAGCTAAGTGGAGTTATAAATTATAAAGCATTTATAAGTAGGTTAAAAATTTGCTGGGATGGTTAAGTCGCTTGGCGCTTGCTGTACGAATTAAAGTGCTAAATAAATAACTGTAAATTATTAACATATTTTTTAACTCAATTAATTTTATTTTATATGCTGAATTTTATCCCTTTGCACTTTACCAAAAATTTATAAAATTCGCGTATTGCTCTCTTCAATTGAAAAGTCCMCGGGCTACCATAGTAAAACACACTTTTTTGGCAAAATTGGATTTTTTTATTCAAGAAAGTTCCTTAGCAACCCTCCAACTTTTCGATAAAAATTTGCTTCAAAAAGGTCTCAGTTGCGGCGATCTGCTCTGCATTCGAAGACATTTTCTTCCCAGATTTAGATCTRAGAACAGTAAATAGTCGTAGGGGGCCAGATCTGAAGGTGGATGCGAAAGCAATTCGAAGACCAWTTCATGATAGTTTGCCATTGTCTTGGCGAAACAGCACTTTTTTCWTCAAATACGAACATTTTCAGCAATTTCGTCCCTCAAACAATCCAATAACGCCATGAAATAGTCGCTGTTGATGGCCTTTCCTCTTTCATCGTAGTCTWTAAAAATTATTCCTTGCGCATMCCAAAATACRGACGCCATAATCTTGCCAGCCGAGTGCTGTGTTTTTCCGCGCCTTAGAGCGGGTTCATTGTGTGTAGCCCACTCGGATCACCGTCGATTGAACCTAGGAGTGAAATGGTGAAGCCATGGTCCATTCATTGTCACATATCGWCGCAAAAACTCAGCTTTATTATGCTTGAACATCTCCAAGCACTGCTCCGGCTCATCAACACCTCGCTGATTTTGGACAAACGTTTTTTCCCTTCAAAAAGCAATATTTATCAGCGCCTGTTGTTATCTCTTTTATTCACAAAATTCTCGTAACGTCATATATGTGTTAGGCTGGGGACTTTTCAATTGATCTGTTATAATAATTTAATGCTCTTTAAGACATCTAAAGCACTTTTGGTCGGAACTTCTAAAGAAATTTTGGTTCCTGTTGTTTGAAGAAGACAGTCTTGTCCAAATAGGAAAGCAAAATAAATCGAAGCTTCGGTTTAATCTAAGTCAATAATAGCTAAGMACTTATTGGAGAATTTATAAAAACCTTATCTATCGAGTTATCGAGGTAACCAACGAAAACTGTTCCGAAATTTGAAATCAGCAGCGTCAAACTCAATAGATAGATCAAGATGAGTGGTTTCAGGCAAGTATTGCGAAATGTATGAACAGGATGAGATAAAATTAAGGGATCGTCTCAGTCTGACCCCAATAATTTGAATTCCGATTTCAAAATTTGCGAGAATGTTTCTTACAGTGCATACTATCCGATAATGCAAAAAAAAATCGATTTTTCCAAAATTTCACACTGAGACGGTCCCTCAAAAAATATAAATACATAAATCTCAAACTAAATGCCGACATAAGGATAAGGACTAAATATTTGTTTGTCTCCTGCCGTAATTCTTACTTTGAAGCTTCAAATGGCCAAGATCCAAGTAGAGGTTTGTCACGAAGTTTGTAACACCCCGAAGAAAGCGTCGGAGACCCTATAAAGTATATATATAAATGATCAGTATGTTGAGCTGAGTCGATCGATCTTGTCTGACTGTCTGTCCGTCCAACTGTCTGTAAATATACGAATTAGTCCCTCAGTTTTTAAGWTATCATTTTGAAATTTTGTAAACGTCATTTTCTCTTCAAAAAGCTGCTCATTTGTCGGAACAGCCGATATCGGACCGCTATAATATATAGCTGCCATACAAACTGAACGATCGGACACAAATTCTTGCATGGAAAACTTTCACATTTGACAACGTATCTTCACAAAAGCTGGCACGTGAGTCGTCATGCTGTCGAAATGCTGGAACGAGTTATCGAAAATTGGACTCAACGGGTGAATCTAAGAGGTATCAGCGGCCAACACTTAAAAGGGATAATCTTCAAAAAATAATTTTTTTCTTTAAAAAAAAGAGTAAGTAACATAAAAATGGATCACTTTTTATGGCACATTTAAGCGGGAATAGTAGGAAATCTCTTGGTAAAAGGAAGCCAGTCAAACACCCAGGTATAACAAGACAAATAATGAGAACTCAAATAAAATGTCTCTAAGCTCTCAAATATACAGTGATGAACGAAGAACTTCAGACGTCAACCTATGTACGRGTCTATATATTATAGTATGTCAACTATAAATCGTCAGTTTGGTCCTATTTCACTCTTATAAATGGTGTTTTTTTAGACGTGTGAGACAATACATTTTTCAGAGTTGGCYTTTCTGAGAGTTGATACTTTATTTATACTCATTTTGGTTTGCCATTTGTAAGAAYTTAACTCGGAAACGAAAAATAAAATAACAAACGTTAAGGGAAAAAGTAAGGAAAATAATTTTTTAAACCAAAAAACAATGATTCATTGTAGAWTGAAACCCATCAAGAACTAAAGATAAAATAAGAAATATTAATGGAAAAGCAATTTACGGGGAAGCTATGGTCAGGAAAAGGAATGGAAAGGGCATAACTAAATAACGGAATGGTTTATCCCGATTTCCGGCAGAACTACGAGTCCTATAGGATAAAGTTGTATCGCAATGTTGTAGGCAATAAAAAGATATCCAACTTTTGTATATCTTTACAAAAAGAGTAAAATTTGTTTCACGAAATTTGGTGGAAACTTCTTATGTTCCAAACATACTGCATTTCTTTTATTTAAAATTTTTCTTATTTCTGCTTACAMATATTGAACTAATATCGAAAAAAAACCTAATTTTCAATCAAAAAATATCAATTAAAAATATCAGAGACTTTTTTTGAAAAGTTACTAAGCTCTATGTTCGTGGAAGCCCATACGTTCGGCTTGTATGGAATGGTAAATTTTCTCATATCATTTTTAAACACTGCCACACTTCTCTATTTGGTAATTAAGCTTAATGCATTCATTTATTATCGCATAATTTTCGCTAATATGAATCGATATTAATTATTTTTCCAACTAATCAGCGTCAGCTAGCACCACGAAAGCCATTCATAAGCAGCAAAGTAGCACCAAAGTGCTTACCACTTTATTAACCAAATTGTCATCTCCTATTAGAGGCAACATGTATGAGTATTACTAACAAACAAAAAACACTAACAAATTAAAAACAAATTTTCATTTAAAATTGGCAGTTGAAATTTTAATTTTTAAGCCGCCCCCATTGCCGCTCTAAGCCGCTCAGTTTTTGCCGATTAACATGGCGTACAAATTACTTAAGCGAAAAAAATTGCATTCTGCAAAATTAGCCAGCAAAAAAAAGAATGCCAAAAAATTCGCGCATATTAAATACGTTCGCCGAGAAAAAAGCCGAACAAACGAACAACAATAAAAAGAAATCAATAAAAATTGAAACGCAAGAAGTGCTGCAATTGATTCGTACGCTCGGCGGCTCATGGCCGGTAGGTTGGATCGATTGGATCTGTTGGCTCGGCGCAGTTAGCGACTTGTCRCTGCACGAACAACAAGAAGAGATCGCCGCAGAACTGCACTGTCGGCAGCGGCTACAGAATTTGAAAGGTACTCACGAATGTAAAAATGTTTTTTTGTTTTGTTTTTTGGTTTTTTGGTTTTTATTATTTTGAATGTTTCTTGTTGTTTGTTTGTTTGTTTTTGAAGTTTCTTGGTTTTCGGTTACCAAATTCCGCTACGATTCGATTTGTGAACAAAGGCAGCCTGAGCAACAATCACCAAAGACTGGCTGACTGGCTGGCCGACTGACTTACGTAAGGTTTTTAGTATATGTACTAGTAAATACAATATATACACCGCCATACCGATATATACATATATATATGTATGTACATATGTGAGTATATGTAGCCAGAGCGCAGCGTCGAGCCTGAGCTCAAATTGTTGGTATGCTGCCGTGAGTGCATTGACTGGGCAATTCGACTTTAGTATTAATTAGATATTTAAGAATATAACCGCTAAATATTTTACAAAACTTTATTATGTTATTTTGAGAATGCTTGAGTGGTTTTTATGGTGACCTAATTATCTTTGACTGCTGCACTCTTCCAGGCAATCTATCGTACTTAATAGATAAAGATCTCCAACAAAGCAAAAACAAAGTSTGAAGCCAAGAAGAAAGTAAAAGTTCTGTCGATTTGACTACGGTACTGGTATTTGTTCGGGTTGCCTCAGATCTCAAATGCGTTGTCAAATCAAAATTATGGAACTATCCACTTGGATACAAGACTTCAGAAGTCATATGTAAAACGGTAGAGCAGTGTATCCACAAAGTTTCTACAGACACTCGATCGAAGCGGTTGTAGGAACTTGATTAGAATACTCGCTGATCACAGTCTGGAGGCGGCACACGCCTGCAAAATGGGGCTGACAAATCGAGAAGATTACAAAAAATTTTAAGAGCAAGACAAAGGAAGAAATGGCGTATCTATTGTGCATTTATCTCGCATTGGCAAGGCTAGGCTTTAATCATTTGGTGGTCCCACTTTATGAGACGCTGAGCCGTTAGTGCGGACACAGGGTCCAATGAAATTCGCGTCAACTGAAGGCATGCTAAAGGATGACTACTCCTCCTCATGGACTTCTTAAGGGAACTCCCTCTAGTATCGCAAAGAACCAAAACTGGTCTACGCATGGCTCATTAACCTACCAGACTAAYCTAATATAACTTAATTGCGTTGTCTGCAGAGCTAATGCAGAGAAGAGAATGAGACCAATATTAAGTTTTTAAAATAGAACTTTGCGAAGTTTCTCTGGTCGACTGGTCGGATCATTTGTTTAATGCATTTTACATTCAATAAAACTTWAGATACCAACAGTCAAGTACTGGTCGCTTCAATTGTCTAGTATGTTTTAGACCGTTGCCTGAAAAAAAGACTTGGTTCACTGCGAAGAAATCTGTGGATCCGAAAAATTCAGCTTTACTTGCCATTTTATGGCCATTATAGGACAGAGTGTAAAGACGCAGTTTGTAAAAAATTTGCCGAATAAGTTGTCGATGGAAAGCAAGGTTTCCTTAATATGCTTGCTATTCGAAATACCTCCGTTATTAGCTTCAAAGTTTCGTTTCWCTCTAGATTTCATGAATAATGAAATTTGACGGCTCTGTATTTCCGATGCACAACCTATATTGAAAAACTGTTGGTTGGACCATATATCTTAGAAAAAGTATAAAAATTTTAACATCAATCCGCTCTGGCAGTGCCCGAATTTTTTGGGAGAAAGTGGTTTTTACACGAGAATGCCACATGTAACTTACAACAATAGCTCCTCAGAACAGTAATTTAGCGATTTGTCGCAGAAACCACTTTAGGTCTTCTATCTCCATGTATATACTAAAACTTATAAGGATATTTTACTGCTCGTTATCTTATATTCCAGTACTTGTCAGATTGTATTTAAAATCAGATATTTATAAATAAAAATATTTTGATACCGTTAGAGGTGAGATTGGAGGAGGTAGGCTTAAACGTGGTTTGTGGCGAACTGAAAAGCTCATTTTCGAAAAAAACCAGAATAATTATATTAAAATTAGAGCATTCGAAAGTATTTAAATTAAAGATAGAGTTGCCAACCATCCATAATTTAAAAACTGGAAAAAATATTACAGAATATGTACGAAACGTGTATACAAATATGACGGATTATTTTCTGTGAATCTTCCACGAATACATTTTTTCGAAACAGAGTTGCCAACTAAACAAAAAGATATAACTGAATACAAGTATTACATAATGTTTTCAATTTTATAACAAAGTTCGAAAGTTTTCTGCGAAACCTTCATTATTATAATATGTTTTGCATTAGAGTTGCCAACTATTGGAAAAATTAAAACTGAAAATATATTACATAGTATTTTGAACTTGTTAGCAAATAAGCTGGATAGTTTTCTGTAAAACTTTCAATATTACATGTTTCGCATGAGAGTTGCCAACTATGAAAAAAGTTAAGCTTATAAAATATTACATAATGTGTGCTAATTGTTGAAGGAAGTACGCTGGAAAAATTACGTAATTTCTTGCTTTTTGTATTATTGGAGTTAGAGTTGCCAACTATGAAAAAAGTTAAGCTTATAAAATATTACATAATGTGTGCTAATTGTTGAAGGAAGTACGCTGGAAAAATTACCTCATTTCCTGCTTTTTGTATTATTGGAGTTAGAGTTGCCAACTATTGAAATTTTTTTTTTAATTACTTAATGTGCGCCAAATGTTTAGACAAGTATACTGGATAGTTTTCCGCAAAACTTTCATTAATAGTAATTTTGAAACTGAGTTGCCAACTATCGAAAAAATTAAAACTATAATGCGTGACAAATGTACGCCGGAAAATTGTTTGCGAAAGTTTGATTATTATTTGTCTTCAACTAGAATTGCCAACTATCGAAAAAATTTTAACTGAAAAAATATTACATGTGTGCCAAATCTTTACACGAGTACAGTAGAACATTTCATGCAAAATTATCATTATTGGATGTTTTAAATTAAAGTTACCAACTATTAAAAAAGTAAAATGTGTGGCGAATGCAAAAATTACATTAAAAGGTTTTCTACAAGACTTTAATTATGAAAAGTTTTAAATTAGAGTTGCCAATTGTTGACAAAAATAAAACCTAAAAATATTACTAACCGCTTACTATGTAAATAATGTTAGGATTTGAAAAAATTTTACATATATTTCGGAAATTTCTTTAACTTATTTCGTAATATTGTTGCCAGCTACCCAAAATAGTAATGATGTAGAAAGTTAACAAATTACGACTTGTACATTATTTATTCAAGAATATCTCATGGAAAATAATACAGAAAAAATCTACTAATGAATGTTTTACATTAGAGTTGTCAATTATTAATAGAAAT
Organism: Bactrocera latifrons; assembly: GCF_001853355.1. Classification (NCBI taxonomy): domain Eukaryota; kingdom Metazoa; phylum Arthropoda; class Insecta; order Diptera; family Tephritidae; genus Bactrocera; species Bactrocera latifrons. The sequence continues at coordinate 1,992,266 of NW_017535852.1, read as the reverse complement.
AAAAATCAAAAAAGTGTGTGTCAAATGGAAAAGATACATTAAAAATATTTCTTCCAAACTTTAATTATTAAGAGTTTTAAATTGGAATTGCCAACTATGGAAAAAGAAACTTAAAAATATTATTAACCGATTATTGTGTATATAAGATTGGTATTTGAAATAGAGCTGGCGATTAATAATTTTTCGGAAATTTCTTTAAAATATTTTGGAATAGAGTTGCCAGCTATCGAAAATAGTAAAGATACAGAAATATAAAATATTACAAAAAGGATATTCATTATTCAAGAATGTCTCACGGCAATTATTACAGAAAAAATGTCATTAATAGACCTTTTAAATTAGAGTTGGCAACTATTAATGAAAGTAAAGTTGTAAAAAGTACTACATGTGGTAATGTGTGCCAAATGTAAAAAATTTACAGCAGGTTTGCTACCAACTTTTAATTATTAAAACTTTTAGAGTTGCCAACCATTGATAAAAAAAATAAAATAAAAATATAACTAATCGATTATTTTATGTGCGAGGTTAGTATTTGAAATAGCGCCTACTTTTAAAATGTTTTTCGGAAATTTTTTAAATTTATATTGGAATATAGTTGCCAGCTATCGATAATTGCAAAGATATACAAGTAGAAAGATAAAATATTACAAATCATCATTCATTATTCAARAATGTCTCACGGCAATTATTACAGAAAAACATTTTATTAATGGAAGTTTTCAGTTAGAATGGTGATTTTTAAATTCTGAGAAATGCTAACGAAAAACCTTTTATAATTATAATATAATAAAAATATATGCAAATATTGAAAATATTGAAAAATAGCTAAAAATAGAAATTCATTAGMATTTAATTTTTTCACTTAATTATATTTAATAGGTGTTTTTAATAAGTCTTAACGCCATTAAATTGCGTCTTAAACACTTCATTCAACTTTACGTGGAAGTGAAGTAAACAAAAAGCAACAAAACATTCAAATGACGTAAATGTTCTCAATTAACTGATAAATAACACCAATTTTGGCTGGCAGCAATGGTGGTAGCTCATAAAAAAGGCATTAGGAAATAATTGTTTGACGGCAAGAAACTCCACTTCACAAAGACTGTATGTCGCACTTAATATATACACATACGAGTACACATATCCATGTGTACATATACATACATACATATGTATGTATGCAGTTATATGCGAGTATTTGGCAATTGGGAACAAGTAGAGTTGTATTTTTACAACAGCGAATTCGTGCGAGTCAACCACWAATTTCGACGACATTCACACATACACGAACAGCTGCAAATATACGTACATATRTAAGTATATTTAAGCGTACGTGGCAAACTGCGTCGTGCACGTCATCCGCCTCCTGAATGACGAACCAACAGGGCACAATCCAAGCCACTTGTTAGCAAATATTCCACTTACAATTGCTTAAATACATACATATGCATTGATGCATACATATCTACATACCAACGTATACACACACATAATATATTATATATATTACATGCATTAAACATATATGTATTTGTGGTTGAGTGCGCGCTTTCGGCTGAAGAATTTTAAAAACTACAAAAAGTTCTTCAACATGATCGTGCTGATCCTCAATAAGGCAGCACAGCTGAGAGGTTACAGTAAAAAATTAAAAACAATAAAAAATCGATGTACGAGTATGAACATTTTCATCACATAATGTTAAAAGGTAGTGAAGTAAGTTGTATCAAAGAAGAACATTTTCCAAAAACAAAAACTTCGGTTGATTTTGTTCAGTCAGTTTGYATGACAGTTATATGCCATATTGCTTCGATCTGTATAATACCTTCGGAGTTTATACCTTAGACAATAATCCATGCCGCATTTCGAGAGAATAGTAGCTCGTCAAATAAACATGTTTCCCCATACAGTCGTTCTCGCGTGGTGAGTGGTGTCATGTTATTTTCATTCAGTAACTTAGCYTGTGGCCAACATAATCGGCTTACCGAGCGTACTATTCGTAACATTATCACAKATCTTGAGATCCAGCATTCATTACGGGATACAAATACGATAGAATAGACCACGCTCAGCACGCAGTGAATAAAATATAGCAACCGTAGCTGGGAGTGTACACGAAGACCGTGGAGAGTAGATTCGGCGCCGTTTGCAGCAATTCGGACTGACCTATGGAACGTCGTGATCTTAAATTGAAAGCGTACAAAATAGAGTGAAAGAACTGAAGCCACTCGCCCTTACGAGTACTAAGCGACATCATTTCGCTCTATGCGCTCTTGAAAAGTTCCAAGAAGATCCGACATTTTCGAATCAAATTTTGTTCAGCGATAAGGCCCATTTCTGGCTCAATGAATTTGGAACGAAGAGTAACCTGAACAGATTCAAGAGCTGATATTTTATCCAGAAAATACAAAGGTTTGGTTTTCTTTAAAAATGATGATTGGTGACCACTATCACGCCATGATAACCGACTATTTGATGTCTGAAATTGAAGCACGTGATCTCGGCGACATTTCATTTCCACAAGACGTCGCCATTTCCCACACATCGCATAAATCAATGGATTTATTGAGAGAACACTTCGGAGGGAGAAAATAATTTCACGTTTAGGGCTAGTCGATTGGCCGTCAGGAGCGTGTGATATCACACCATAAGACTTTTTTCCTGTGGGGATATGTAAAATCGAAAGTCTACGCGGACAAATCCGCTTCGATTCAGATCTAGGAGCAATACATCACGGGTGTCATTCACCAGTTACCAGTCGAAATGCTGGAAAGAGTCATCGAAAAGTGTACTCAACGGATGGACCATCTGAAACCTAGCCACGGTCAACATTTAAAAGAGATAATCTTCAAAAAAAAACAAAAATGTTCGCGTATACACAGACAGATGCATATGGCTCCGTCCTTACCACGCTGATAATTCTTTTACTGGGTTTTATAAGCTTCGGGACGAACTTAATATATTCTGTTCAGGGTATAAAAATATAAAAAATAATAAAAATCAAAAATACACAAATAAATCATGCTATTTATGTAAAACTTGTTATTGTTCGTGTTTAACATTTAGACTTCGGCTGGCAGCAGGTACGGTACTTCAGTCGTATGATGGTTGCACATCTGCATTCCAAGCGCCACTTTTGTGCTAAATTCACTTTACATATGGATATACTTAAATAAATATAATATGTATATACAAGGGCGATTGGATAAGTCAATGCTTACTGAAAATAAAATAACCGGCCACTGTGGGCGGTCATCCGACAACCGTTAGGGTTTCAAGTGCACAAAAAATTGCTAAAAAATTTTATTTTAAAAACAAACAATTTGTCACAGTGCTTTTAGAAAGTGCTGTTAGGAGTCAACGGTCTTTGGTCAGCTATAAAAATCTAATAAGATTAGATACGTATACCTAACAGCGTTAGAAACGTATGTCATGAGAAACAAGTAAATTTCATATAACCTTAAGCTTAGWTTTTGAATAAAAGAAAACTTTACCTAAGCAAAAGGAATTCCATCCAAATACCGTGTGAACGCAATTTTAGGAGGAAGAATGATTTTTGTTATAGCAACTGGTTAACTAACTATTCAAACGGTTCTCGTCATGGTCATGCACATCCACCTTAATTTTGTCTACCATATATGCCAGCATCTTTGTTGTTGTAGAAGCAACATCATAAAAGTCATGGCATCATTCAAACCGGACAACACGTGTTTTTGCCAGTTATTCGAAGCTTAAATGGAGAGCGTAGGGTTAAATGAAGGAATATAGCCCAGGATTATGGCCAAAATTGTAGAAACAGATGCTGAATGGAACGACGAACTCCTTTCGGTTTATGAGCAAACTCTGAAGTCGCTGAATTACTTGTATGTCAGTGKCGTCRTATATCTCATACAGCTCATCGTTCCATCAACTGCGGTATCCGTCGTTGACAATGCTGAAAGGAC
>NW_017535852.1:1985689-1988174 GCF_001853355.1 Bactrocera latifrons | reverse complement strand
TTCGTCAAGAGAGGATTTTACTTCTCAATTGCCTACTCAGTTCGAAGTAGCACTTGTTGGCAAGAGATATTCTGCGTTAGTTTTCGGGGCAGACTTTGTAGTTGGTATTAATACTGGTTGAGGCGAAATTATCTACGACTCCGAAGTTTTGACTGTGAAGAGTAACGTGGGAGCCAAGTCGCAGGAGATATTCTGTCTTGCCCTCGTTCACTACCAGGAGTTTCCGTACACTGCCTCACGAAAATCAACCATCAAGGATTAGTCTGCTCAGTTTGGATGTGGAAAATTGAGCACCGTACACGTTGAACGTACCGAGGGCGACATCAAAAAAGTCCMCAAAATAATTTTGGATGACCGTAAAGTGAAGTTGTTGGAGACAGCAGGCATTCCAAAGATAACAACTGAACGTGTGCATCATATGATTCACGAGTATTTGAGTATGAGAAAGCTCTAAACAAAGTAGGTGCCGCGCGAGCTCACTTCTGACCAAAACCAACGACGGGTTAATGATTCGGAGCAGTGTTTTGAGATGCTCAAGCGTAATAACGCCGAGTTTTGGCGACGATAAGTGACAATGGACGAAACATAGCGCCATCGGAAATCCAATCGACGACACGATGAATCCACTCCGAAGAGTGAAAAGACGCAATAGTCGACTGGCAAAATTATGGCGTTTGTGTTTTGAGATGCGCAGAGAATAATCCTTGAGAAGGACCTGGAACAGCGATTATTACATAGCGTTATTGGACCATTTGAAGAAAAAGAAAGTGCACTTTTACCAAGGCAATGCATCGCGTCACAAGTCAGTGAACACAATAGCAACGGCTTCGAGTTGCTGCCATATCCATCGTATTCTCCAGATTTGGCCCCCTGTGACTATTTTCTGTTTTCAGATCTCGAAAGAATGCTCGCTGGGAAGAAATTTTCGTCAAATGAAGAGGAGATCGCCGAAACTGAGACTTTTTCAAGTAAAGCACAAATCGTACTACAAAAATGGTATCGAAAAGTTAGAGGCTCGATCAGTGTATCACCGTTGACCTTGACCCAGTGTATGACCCTTGACAACATAGTTCCCGTTGAATTTTTCAATCTGTTAGTTAGTCAAAATTTATAGAGCACAACACGACTCGGGAATAAATGTTCTTTGATTGCTTCTTAAAGTTATACTTGTATGTCAAATGATTATTTTTAATACGAGGTTGACCTCGAAAAACAATTTTCATTCATTAAAAGTGAAAAATTGCAAATCAATTCAGTTCAGTCGAAACAAAGAAATTCTTCAAGTTAATCTTATCACTTTAAGTATGCGTGATACGGGTATGTGAAAAAGGTTTAGTAGTTGAGTGGCAACCACATTGCTATCTAGCAAAAAGTAACTGTAACGTAGGTTCATGAAATACCTATCTGTCATAACTGCACGTTTGTAAGAAACTTGAAGAGCAAGGTAAATTATAAATGTCACTGATCCATAAAGTCGTTTATTTCAACAACTTTAACGTCTTTCAGGCGGCATGGTTGCGAACAAGGTAGCCGTAGATCTACTGCTCCGAAGTGTAGTTTCCTTCAGACAGGTGTGCATATACTTTGCTAGCTGAGCGGCTACACTGACTTTGAGCTTACTGACTGTGTGTTCAAAACAACAGCTTTAAGCTYTTTCCATATTTGACTTGTATGRGTGTCCGGCCACAAYGGAATCGTAGGGGACAGCGAAGCCGATGTACTCGCTAGGGCGGGCGAATTTACTCCAATTTCGTCCGATTGGAAGTGAGTCGATTTAACGGCTTGTCCTCTTACGTTCTAGCGGCTGCACTTATGATCTCCAATGAGCTCGGCAAGCGCTGGTCATAAACTAGAGCTTGTGCGACTGTGAGATCCTTTTGGCCTGGAGCAAATCTTAAGAAAATTTATACTTGCTCTTAGCAAATTCAATCTCGCCGCAATCGTAGGCTGTGTTGACACTGTCCGAAAGGTTTACAAGCAGTGTGGCTAACAATCTGTGGGACACTCTTTGTCATAGCTGTATTGGAGGAAGGCCGGGTGTAATGATCTTGTCATCATGTCCGACATTTTAAAATTGATAACACATACTTTTGGCGAACCCAGCAAAGTGGATGAAATTGATATTAAGCGCCTTAATAAATTTGTRGTACGCTCAAAGCGCTTCGGCGATCTATGAGGATCAAGTTATTCACTTCACAAAGTAGGAATATTATCTATTCAAGTGACATCCATCAATTTCGGATCAACTCTACCATCCTAACCTAACCAAATATCTCAAAAAATTCCGAGTTCTTATTTCTTAGTTAAAAATATCACGTATTTTTTGCTACCCTTGCCACTTAATGTGATGTTATAAAGGAACTACGAGATGTGAGTAATATCCGCACATTCTAACTTAACTAGGAAATATAAAAATATGTAAGTTTTTGTATATAATTTTAAAGATTAAATTTAATTTATTTTAAAGGTTAAATTTAAAATTTAT
>NW_017535852.1:1984502-1985488 GCF_001853355.1 Bactrocera latifrons | reverse complement strand
TACTATATTTATACATATTTTTCACTGAATGCATAGAACGCTTTTACTGCATTTTTATAATTTTTTTTTTATTTCATGATAATTATAGAATGAGCCTTGGACTCTTGACACTGAAATATATTTTTTTACAGTTATCAATGTTTGGCATTATTTTTGATAATTTTGTGCTTATAGAACATACGTATGTATGTAGATACATACACATCTGAACATATGATACCCGATTATGCTCGTCTGTGCAAGTCCAAGTCCTTGGAATCATAAGTGTTAATAATCACTTTTGCTTTCGTTGTTGCTTCTAGTTTTTGTTCTAAATATCAATAAACATAAAATGTGGCAGCACGTGTGCACCTGCTGCGCTAATTAGCTGTGACCGCGAAGATTTTTATAATTTATTTGTATGTATATTTTAGTATATGTGTGTATGTATGCATTTATTTATAGGCAGAGCGGTGTACTTATTCGCTAATCAACAAACATCCGGCTACAGAACTTGAACATCTGTTAGACCAGAAAAAACAGCTTTCGTTGCTAGTGCTGCGACCTTTCAAAACTGTTAATCTTTAATGGCAAAAATATACAGAAATATAGACTTTGCGTACAATTAATGTAGTGATGAGCAAATGAATTAATTAATTAAAAATTTTTTTTTTCTTTTTTGTTTGTGTTGATAGTAATAGATATATAAATAGTTAATCACAATGTGTAAGCGGGGCATTAAAATGATCGCATTTAATAATAGAGAATATCATTGTTGTTGCACTACTTTTATCACCCTCTGCTTGTCACGGAAGCAAAAGAACAGAATAAAACGCCAACAAATCACCGAGTTTGACTTATTTCAGCCAATGACTGAGCCAAGTTTTCAAGCTTTGTGACAGCAAAATGAGTTCCTGCAGTCAAAAAGCATGTGCAAAATGTTTGCATACTTTTAGGCGTGTTTTAGCATATTTGAACTAAATGATCTGACGACACAGTACAAGATG
>NW_017535852.1:1982586-1983922 GCF_001853355.1 Bactrocera latifrons | reverse complement strand
ACAAGCACTTGAAACCGATCTTCAGTTTTATATTTCGCGATTTGGCAACCCTAGTATTGCATTCTGGCAACTCACAACTTTATCGTAAAGTTTAATATTTTTGATGTTATGCATACTCAGAACGTTTTGACATACGAGCGCTATTTGTATTGTTTACAGTAACTTAAAATATTCATCTCAGCCAAAAAATTGAATTAGTTGACGGAACGATGAGCTGTCCGAGATATCGACGAAATTGACATAGTTCAGCGTTGGCTAGGTCATATCATCCGAGTGGATGAAAACACTTCAATTCTGAGAGCATTCGACGCAGTACCCGCCGGAGGAAGCAGAGAAAGAGGAGGACCTCCACTCCGTTGGAAAGTTTAGGTGGAGAGGGATTTTTATTTTTATCAATTTATAGGACGAACGGATTTAGAAGACATACCTTGTTGTACAAGTTAGAACATTTTCAAAAAATATACTACGTGACTTTTTCTGGCCAACTTGGTGCTTTACARAAACTGCGCCAAATTGTTTACAAATGCCCGGAACAAATTTACACATTATTGCCGCTTTAGTAACAACAAAACGCGTAAAACACATTGTTATTGCATAACACTGTTTATATTATTTGTATTTTTAATTTAATATGTTTTTATTTGGCCTAAAGCTGGCTGCACATGTTTGCACTGTTATCATTGAGATATTCACACAACAAAGTATTAAATGGCAACAAGTGTTTTTAGACTCATTTTTATGTCTAATGACTGAAGGCTGGGGAAAACGGGCATTTTTCATTGTCACATATTGTCTAGACGTTAATGTCTTTAGAAACTAGTATTCTATATGATTAARGCACATTTTAGTTGGAAGTAATTAGGGCAAGGCATCTAATTGTCGAAAAAGAATAAATTAGAAAAAGAAAGCCCTCGTCTTTCTTAAAAAGTGGTGGTTTTTTTTTACAAATTTATTTATATTTACTAAGCCAAAAGGGAATATCGATTTTCCATAAAGTAAAATAATTTTATAGAAAGCCTTTGAGCTGTTTTTCGCCAAAAAAAATTTTTTTTGAAAAGGGAGCTTTCACTGAAAAAGTWATTGTGAAAGCAAACAAAAGCTTAGAAGTCGCGAAATAAACGTAAAATTCCYAGCGGAAGGAAAAATAGGATAAAGTTCACTGAGAAGCAACCGAAATAACGACTTTTTCTTTGGAAGYTAAATAAGGATGAGAAGTGAAAGCTTCTAAAGAATAAAATTAAAAGCACGGAGGATAAATTAAACCAACTCAATTAAAGCCATACAGCCAACTTTGCAATTCGATTTTGCTCTTAATGAAGTTTGTAGCTTTGAAAGC
>NW_017535852.1:1973913-1981361 GCF_001853355.1 Bactrocera latifrons | reverse complement strand
TGTGTATATTTTTATTTTTTTTTTTTTTTTTGGATTATTTTAACAAAAAATGGGAGAAAGGTCCCAAGTAACAAAGCAAAGGCGAATAGTGCTGTCGGCAAATTTGCGATAGTGAGCAACAAAATGCCATGTAACTGAAGACTGTGTTATATTCTTAGAAAATGACTTCAGATAAAAGCGAAATATTTCTAAGTACTTCATTAGAGCTATAAATTTAAAAAAAAGTTAGATTTTGCTTCATTTTTTAATTAAAATGAAATCTTATCTCGCTTGAGTTTATGGCAAAAATATTTATCTCTTCTTCATAAATAATAGGTACAGCGATTTTTTTGTATTTTATAGGCAACATATAATTTAAATAATCACATATTTTCATTTTTATTTCATAACACGCCATTGGAATAGAAATTTATGCAGCTTTTTGTTATTATTTATTTGGATTTTTAGCCATTGATAAAGGTAAATAACTGTTACATTTTCACTTAGAAAACGCACACTAGTATTGCAAAGTGCTAATTTCCGCTTGACATGGAATCTACAGTCAAGCGCAGATATAATTAACTTCACTCGAACGTTTACAGTGACGGTTCAAACTTGATTCTAATATGAAAGCTGCTTCTTAAGCTTTCGCTAGGTCGCTCTGTTGCCACTTTTACAATTTTTTAAGATTTTCTTTGAAAATATTAAGTTGTTACACTTTTTAATGATACTGAGATAAATGCATTGTTTATAACGGGTAATCAAAGTAGAGTTACTTTTTTTAATAGCCTCCTTTGGCAGATCACGAGTGAGTAGTGTCAAGCTATCTCGTTATCTTTGTTCAGTATTGATTGGCGTTTCATCCTGGAAAGACTTACGCCTGAACAACGTTTACAAATCTTTCAACTTTATTGCGAAAATTAACGTTCTGTAAAGAATCTGTTTCGTGCGCTTCGCTCAACTTATGGTCAACATAATCGGCCTACTGATCATACTAAGCGTAACACCATCATCACCCATCTTGGAACCCAGCATTCAATATTGGATAATTTTCGATCGTTGAGACCATGTCCAGCAAAGAGTTAAAAAACTCGGCCTGACGTATGAAACGACTAGACGCATTTTACGTCAAGATCTTAAATCGAAAGCGTACAAAATACAGCTTTTGCAAGAACTGAAGCCGCTTGTCCTTCCCAAGCGGTATCAATTCGCTCTGTGGGCTCTTGAAAAGTTCCATGAAGATCCGACGTTTTTGAGCCAAATTTTGTTCAACGAACAACAAGCAAAATTGGCGCATTTGGGCATTGAAGAGATTCAAGAGTTGCCATTTCATCTAGAAAACACATCGGTTTGGTGTGGTTTGTGAGTCGGTGGAATCATAGATCTATAATTGTTCGAAAATGATGCCGTGTGAACGTAACCATCAATGGTGGCCGTTGATTTAATCAATAGATTTATTGAGAGAACACTACGGTGAGCAGATCATCACCAAAATCGTGTGATATCACACCGATATACTTTTCCCTCTGAGGATATGTAAAGTCCAATTCTACGCGGACAATCCCGCTTTAACTCAGGCCTTGAAGCAAAACATCGTTCGCCAGTTACCTGTCGAAATACTCGAACGGGTCATCGAAAATTTAACTCAAATGATAGACCATCTGAAACGTAGCCGCAGCCAACATTTGAAGGAAATAAGTATCAAAAAAAAAAATCAAAAAAACGTTCTTCGGATGGTAAAATATTCCGTATTGAATTTGAAGTTTCTGTGTTTTTTCTTTAAAAGTGTAGTGAACCTTCAAATGGATCAAAATTTTAAAACAAGTTTGTAGGAAAATGTAGATTTTTTAGCGAAAAAGTTTGAAAAAAAAATCGAGGTACATACTTTTAATTTTGCGAAATACGTCGAAACCTGCTATTGCTACACAAATGTGATAGAAATAAATTATACACAGATTAAGTTATTTGCCACCATTTCAGTCAATTAATTTATAGTAACATACGCTAACGTTTATCAAGACAGCACAAATCATTTTTAATGCCCATAATACGAAATATACTCACAATGTAGTATATACAGGGTGGCGCACGAATTGTGCTACAAATACTAAACCTTTCTTTCTGTGTAAGTAAGCGACTTACTTTGATTTTATTTGGCAGGTTATTATTTAGATTAAAGAAAAATTAATGCTTGAGAGACCGAAAAGAGGTTTGGATAGCGTGGCGGTTCATGCTTTACAGTCTGTCATTTCCGTCCAARAGGTATTCAGATGTTAGATTATGTCAGATGTCATTATGAAGTTAGTGAATATGTTTACCGAATCTAGAAGTATCGCAAGAAGACCGTGCCATCGAGAATCGTTCGTGTTCGTGCTCAAGAAGCTATCACAGCTGTTGCATCGTCCAAGTGTTTAGACTCGCAACTAATCGGCTCAACTTGGAGTTAGCAAATGGTCCTTACAACGGAGAATTCATGATGACTTAAACCTGTTTTCAAATAACAAGCCGGCTAAAACCCCYTAGATTCGCCTATTCGCCTGGAGTTTTGTGGAAACATTATTGAAATTCTCGAAGAAGACCAGAACTCGGTAAATTGTTTATTTATGTCTGATGAGATCCATTTTGATCTAAACGGAAGTGTAAACAAGCAAAATTGCATTAAATGGAGTGAATCAAACCCAAAAATAGTTCACGAGACTGAACTTCACTCAGAACGAGTAACTGTGTGGTGCGTAGCTTAATCAAGGTGTATTGTCGGGCCATACTTCATWGAAGAAAACGGTGTAACAGTAATTGTCAAAGGGCACTGTTATTTAAAGATATTGACTGAATTTTTTTTKAAAACAAATTAATATCAAGAAAATACACTTTCAGCTGGCCGCCAAGATCACCTAAACTGACTGCACCAGACTTTTCTTTATAGGGTTATGTCCAGCGAGAGGTGTAATAACAAAACACAGAAATCTATACCCCATTACACACCGAAAACAAATACTGTTTGTTTCAATATTTTTTTTAACATTGTGAAGCTAAAAATATTTCATCCCAGACTAAAAATATTCAAAGCCAGTGTTGCCACATGACAACTGTAAAATATGATGAAAATAAAATATTGTTTATTTTTTTTAATATTTTTTAACATTTGTGAAAGTAAATATGTATATTTGATCCCAGACTAAAAATATTCAAAGCCAGTGTTGCCACATGACAACTGTAAAATATGATGAAAATAAAATATTGTTTATTTTTTTAAATATTTTTTAACATTTGTGAAAGTAAATATGTATATTTGATCCGAGGCCAAAAATATTCAAAGCTAGTGTTGCCAGAKGACAGTTGGAAAAAATTTTTAAAATAAAATATTGTTTATTTTTTTTAATAATAAAACATTGTGAAGTTAAAAATGTATTTGATCCCATATCGAAAATATTTAAAGCCAGTGTTACCAGATGGCAGTTGGAAAAATATATGAAAATAATTATCTGTTTTATTATTTTAAAATATTTTTTAAACATTGTGAAATTAAATATATTTCATCTGAAAGCAAAAATATTCAAAGCTAGTGTTGCCAGATGACAGTTGGAAAAAATTTTTAAAATAAAATATTGTTTATTTTTTTTAATAATAAAACATTGTGAAGTTAAAAATGTATTTGATCCCATATCGAAAATATTTAAAGCCAGTGTTACCAGATGGCAGTTGGAAAAATATATGAAAATAATTATCACTTTTTTATATTATCTTAAAATATTTTTTAAACAATGTCAAGGTAAATATATTTGATTCGAGGCCAAAAATATTCAAAGCCAGTGTTGCCAGATGGCAGTTAGAACAAATTATGAAAACAAATATTTGATTTTTGCGATTTCAAAGTTATGAAAATAAAATATCAGTTTATTTTATCTCAAATAAAGTTATGAACTTTAATTCATATCAGTAAATTTTTTCAAGATCACTGACAGTTAAAAAAATATTTGCCAAATATTGCATAAAAAMCCACAACAACTCAAAAGGTTGATATTATTTGCCAAATAAAAATATGTATTATACATATGTAGCTATGTTCGTCAAAAACAGTCCGAATTACTTGAAAACAACAACAATTTTCGAAAACAAAATCGCACATCGGAAGGTTACTTTCTAATAATATTTATTATTCTATAGTTTCTAGTTGTTGTTGTTATAAARTGTTTTGTTCTCCTGTTTGATAGTAAATATACGAAGTTTTGTTTATTTTTATATACCACAGTCACCACATACATAGTACAGAGGYTTTATMRWGTGACCCTGTAGGAAAGCAGGGTTCTTTAATAGAAATACTTTTCGACCTTGTGCTAATTATTTAGCCTGCGAAATTAAGAAATKTTCATTTAAGYTCACTRYAGTTCCTTATAAAACATATTCGGCGAGGTAGGAGAAATACTAAGAGCAATTTGACAACACACTTCACTGAGCGCATTTTCAATAACTTTCTCTTTGAGTGCGAAAATTTGAAAGCTGCCTAAAAGTGCTTTAACACTGGTCAAAAGATGCCGCCGCATTTCCTAAAAAGTAACGCATATTCGTTTCGAAGCAAGTGAACTTAGCTTGCGGGCTGGTCTTAGCGCACATTTAAATAAAAATACTTTGTAAATTTCAAATCAAATCATAAACTAGTCTACAGCGATTTTTTCAACATTTCAAACATTTCACATTTCAAATRTGTATTTGCGACAATACTMTAAAAATGTGTATACATGTGAATAYATGTATGCTTGTGTATTTATACTAAGAATTCAGCTTATCGTGTGTAAACAATAAAAAGACCTTGAGAAGATTTTTGTTGTTATATTTTTCGATTTCATAGCAATGTCTAGATAAAGTATATTGATTATCGCCGATTTATGCTAATGAAATCGTAGTTTTTAAAACCGAAAGTGGTTTCATCAGAAACATACTGAATTRAACGTCTTCAGCACGTGTTGAATGGAACATAAACGAGTTAGGGAAGCGCTGGCAAATCAATGCTGCGGCAAGACTAACAGTAATAAATAAAAAGAAACAGTTAAAAGGAAAACCAAATAATTAAATATTGAAGAAAAAATATATTAACTTCAAAAAATAAAATATATTTACATAAAAAAAAAATCAAATTCAAATAAAATAAGAAATCGTTCAGTTTGCATGATAGCTACATACATATATGCTATAATGATACGATCTGTACAATTTCATTGAAAACTATACCAGTGTCTGAGAGAATAACTCATGCCAAATCTGGTAAAAAATATCTCGTCAAATAAAGAAGTTTTCCATACAAGCACTTGAAACCGATCGTACAGTTTGTATGGCAGCTTTATGCTATAGTCATCCGAACCGAATAATTTCTTAGGATATTGCATTATGGTCTTATACAATAACCCAAGTGAAATTTTGTGAAGATAACTCGTCAAATAAGAAAGCTTTCCTTACCAGAACTTGATTACAATCGGTCAGTTTACATGGCAACTCTATGCTATTGAAGTCCGATATCAGCGGCTGCGACAAATAAGCAGCTTTTTGGTCATAGAAGGACGTGTGCGAAATTTCAGATCGGTATCTCAAAAACTAATAGACTTATTAGCGTACATAACAGGAGCGCTAAGAACCACGCCAACGGGTACGCTAGAAGGGTTACTCAAACTCCACCAGTCGACATTGCAGGGGATAGCTCTACAGCAATATCAACTGCAATATTGGCGGCGTTAGGTGGATTCTCTTCAAGAAAGGTGCTGTTAAATAATAATAAATCAAATACGCTCACACTCCATTTGGGAAAGCTGTATTCAAATTAAACTAAAAGAGGATAGATGGCGTTGGAATATGCGACTGGCTAGCGAAACTTACCTTATACATACAGACGGATCAAATATGGCTAATGGAATGGGAGCCGAAGTCTATTGCACGGAGCCGGAACTCAGGTGACCCGTCAAGCTTTCCGAATACTGAGTCCAAGAACTTTTGCGCTCAGAAAAACGTCTGAGTTAGCTAACAATGCTGAAAACAAGATAAGGAACAGCAATATATGTATAGATATGCGTATAGCCAAGCGCCAATTAGGGTAACAATTTCGCGTCGCATTACCTCAGAGAATATGTTTAGAAACATGCTGGGTTCCAGGACACAAAGGAACTCCGGGAGACGAAATAACTGATGAGATTGCCAACCGACTGGCTACCCAACCAGTATAGGAAATACGGAAGTTACTAAAAGAGGGATTAGGGCGAGACGGAACATCTTGAGAATATGCACCATTGCCAAGATTATGTGGAAAATATTCATGCTTTTTGGTCATATAGTCTCGAAAGCGCTACAGGGCGCTTGTTGGGAGAATGACTGGTCATAAGCCAAAGGCATCACTTGCGACACAGATAGGTAATAAGTAACGACAAAATATGGAAAAGGTAAAGGAAAGTATGCGTATATGCGAAACTTTCTATGCTTCTATATAGGACTATTTAGAAAATTTCGCAGTTTTAGGGACTAGACGATAGCTGTCGGACGAGGAGTTGATTATTCGGAGCAGTGTTCGGAGATGTTCAAACGTAAGCCCGAGCATTTGCGACGATATATGACAGTGGATGAAATAATTACGGTAATTCAGTTTAATTAAAAACCACAAGCCTATGAGTGGTACAAAGCCTTCAAAGACGGTCGAAAGATCGTTGAAAACATGCCTCTTTCTGAACCACCTTCGAACTCTTCAACTGATGAAAATATTAAAAAAGGTGAAGGGTGTGGTGCTTGAAAATTGTCACGCAAGTGTTAGAGAGATGGCAAGAGAGCTCTACAACTCTCGCGAGTCCATTCGCATGATTTTGGTGGATATTTTGGGTTTGAAACGCATTTTTCTTCGAACCGTCTCGATAATGCTGAGTTTTTTCAATAAAAGTACCGCAGCAAACAGGTCTCTTTGGACATGTGTGATTGTGCGAATTCCGATCCCACATTCTTGAAAAGTATTATAACTGCCGCTGAGACATGGGTTTATGGGTTTGACATGCTAACAAGGCAGCAATCATCAGAATGGAGGGAAGGAACAAAAAAAATATATATAAAAACACGTCAGAACCGCACAAAAATAATGGTGATACTCATGTTTTTTTTCGATATTCGTTGTTCGTCGCATCATCATCGGCATCGAGCCACGATTGTGACCGAACTTGAAGCTAAAAACGTAATGCATACCATCGATTAGCCACCATATTCACCAGATTTGCCTTCGTGTGATTTTTTCTTCTTCCTCAAACTTAAATTGCCGCTCCGTGGAACACGTCTTCARGCAATCGAAGATATAAAATAAATTTCGCTGTTGGCATAAGTGCATTACAACTGATAGGGACAGCTTGGAAGACGACAAAATAAATATTGATGAAAATATAAATATTTTGCGTTTTATTTACAATTTCCGGGTGCTTTCAAAATTAATTATTAAATGATAAAAAAAAAAA
>NW_017535852.1:1968489-1973763 GCF_001853355.1 Bactrocera latifrons | reverse complement strand
ATTATTTTTACATTTCAATTCTAATTTTTTAAATATAACTTTTTAATTTCACATTTTCCACCACAGCTAGTGCTTTTCTTATCGCACACCCATTCATAAATTACAAAGCCGAACACCAAATCGCAATTAATAGAAAATGAAAGTTGTTTGAATTTGTTTTTTACTTTTTTAGATTTTTTTATTATTTTTAAATAAACTTTTCGTGGTCAAGCATTCCAATAGCAATAGCAATGCTTAACAGCAAATTATAYTCATACACATATTTTTAGTCGTAGACGACTGGTAAAAATGGGATTTGCACGCAAAAAATTAAACCAAATTTAAAAAAAWTTTTTTTTTTTAAATAGCAAAAACATCACTGTTATACGAGTTTGCATACAATTTGCGCTATTAATTATCATGGAAACGTTTGACGTACGCAAACTAAGCCTCACGTCATGACTCCCTTTCAGACAAACATACATACATACAYGCAAACATAATCACATCCACCAAAACTTGTATACAAGTGTGTACATATGTATGTATTTGTGGGCGATGTTGTTGAACCGCCTTGAAACCTGTTGCGAAATATCGCACTATAGAAATTGCGCTTCAAATTTGCGTAAATGTCCATACATATTTATAAGCATAACCATGCATATACTATACATAAATATGTATGTAATAGAGCATAATATTTGCATACTTGTAAGAGCTTGAGAGGTCATGAACTTTAGCAGCAGCAAAAAATTAAGTTCATGATGATAAGGAAGTACAATGCTAGATGAGGCCGTATAAATGCTCGCCAAAGACTGCCAAAGCTATAGGGAGGTGAAAGTTCTAGCCACGAAGCACTCGATAGTGAATAAATAGTTATACCAATTTTAATGCTACATTAAGATAACRGTATATTTACGGCTATGGAGTGCCTYCTYCTTCARAGAAGTGACCATCCACTCGGATATCAGAGCGGCGACCTGGAACTCATTAACAGTGCGCTCAAGGTTGATCAAGAAGTGCCTAACATCGCTAACAAGAGCATCAAGTGTCTTTGGTGTAAGACTGGTATGGTGCCAGGCCACAGYGGTATGACAGGAAACTGTAAAGCTGATGAGTTAGCTAGAAAGGGTACCCTTGAACCGCCACCTGTAGAATGGAAGCGGGGCGGTGCTCCTGTATCCTCTTGTGTTCTACTACTAGATAGCTGGGCTTCGCGGGAGCTTGGCCAGCTCTGGGCCACCATCGGTACATGCCCCRATCAATCGCAGAGAACTAATGATATCTTTGTCATCAGTAAAGTTAGCCTCTCCCTAGTTGTAGGGSTTTTAACAGACTCAAACTTCAGAAGCTGAATGGCAAAAGATGAGGTGGAAACAACTCAACAATTTCTTCTTGACTGCCCGGAGTTTGGGAGATCAAGCATTAAACACTCGAATGGAAATTAAAAGCCTGGACACTGTCACCAAAAGCAAGTGCGGTTAAAGTACGGCTGTTATCCGAAATTTGTAATTACATCGATCCAGGTGCAACATGGAAATAAAGGACAAAACGCGGTGGATGATCTACTAGAATGAAAAACTGCAAAAGTGGCGTGCAGAGCGGTAGATCAGAAAAACACAAAGTTGTTGTCCGTACTTCTTAGAAGAGACTGTAGGAACATGATAGGTATACCCACAGGTCACAATCGGGTGATGGCGCACGCCTGCAGAATGTAACTGACAGATCGAAATGAAACTGACAGCAGAAAATGTCAAGAGCAAGACTCCGCCTTAGCAATGCAACGCTTCAAGCTTTTTGTGATCGCACGGTATGAGATACTTCAAGTGGTATTGAAATTGACACCAAGCGCAGGCATCCCGAAGAATGATTACTTCGTATAAACTACGAAAAGGTACTACATCTGGTATCGCTAAAGACCAGATCTGGGTTTCGAGAGAAATGTCCTGCGAAAAATTTATGGTGCGTTGCTTTTTGGCAATGGCGCGTACAGTAGTCGATGGAACGATGATGAACTGTACGAGATATACGGCGACATTGACAAAGTTTTGCGATTTAAAAGGTAGAGATGGACCTGGTTGCACTTGGTACCTCGAATTGGAGCCAAGTAACGTAAAGTAGAAATGACTGGTACGGTGCTGTTAACTCCGCCATAACCGTGTAAGCGGTGTCTACGTCAGTAAAGAAGAATATTATTATATGGGTGGGTACAGAGATTGGGATCTAAGAACTATTTCGTCTATCAGAACTTGTAAACTCATATGAATRTACTATATAATAGAACTGTAAATGTATGTCACCACTCACCTGCATTAATGGATATGTCTGACGGCCTTTCCCCAGTCGTTCGATGAGCACTATTTTCTCGGTATCTGTAAGAACACATTCGATATTCGACGAAGCAAGCATAGGACGGGTTGGCTGGACAATTGGCACGAAATCCTTATTGCGTTCGGCAAACATGCGATCAAAYGAAGAGCGMCGATCGCTCAASGAACGTTGRTAGCGACTAGCCTTACCACTATTACCGCTGGGATTACGCCAATTGTCAACAGATGCCACAGAATTGCGCCCACTACCACCTGTCTCTTCGGCGACACATTCACCCATATACGATTTGGATTTACGATATTGGCGCGAACTATTCGAATATGAGGACATATTCGAATTGTTGCCTTGTTGTTGTTGCACTTGTACTTTCACTTTGTTGCACTTTTCACAGGGCACCATTAGGGCGGCTGTCAATAAGTCACTGGCACTTGGTTTTTTAGCACTTTGCTGTTGTTGCTGTTTTTGTTTTATCTGTTGTTGGTGTTGTTGTTGTGGACGTGAGTATTTGCGTGGCCAATCGTTGGAACGCACCGACTCGGTATCGGTTATGTCGCGATAATCRTCATCGTCATCGGTCATAATGCTAGGCGTATTAGAATGCTGTGTAGGATATTTGTTGTTTTTAATTGTGTTGTTGTTATCATTGCTATTGTAGTTGCTGTAGTGATGATTGGTGCTGAAAATGATGCTGTTACGCTTCTCAACACGCTTCCAATTAGTCTTGTTGTTGTTTTTGCTATTCGTAAACACTTTGCCATTTTGACTTTTAGTGCTCTTATTGTTGTTGCTGTTGCGATTATTTTGGCTAACAGCTTGTTTGTCGGTTTTTTTGGCATTGCGTGYTTTTGCATTTTTGTTGTTATTGTGACGATTGCTGTTGCTGCTGTTGTTGTTATTGTTCTTCCCATTTGTTGCCGCTTTGCTTGGCAACTGGCGTTCTTTCGCAGCGCTCTCAAATTCATTGTCGTTCGCATTTTCCTTAGCATTGGCGCTGATGCAACTGACGACCTCTGGCGGCTGCTTGCTGTCAGCGGCTGTAGCGGAAACGCTTAACGCGCTTGCTGTGATTGTTGTTGTTGTTGACGCAGTCTTAATTGTTTTTGTTGTTAACGTGTTGTTGTTGTTGTTGTTGTTGTTATCTTCCTTTACACCAACATCACCGTTAATGTTGGGGTCGAAGTTGTTGTTGTTGTTATTGTAGTTGTCTTCATTTCTATCATTGCACACTTTTTCATTGTTGTCACAATTTTTCTGATTTTTGTTTTTGTTGCTATTCTTTGTGACAATATTTTGCTGTTGTTCGAACTTTTCCTGTTTTTGTTGTTGTGGTTGCTGATTTTGTTGTTTCTGCTGTGCACTGCCGACTGAACTCAACGACGCTGTTGTACCGGCACCAACCGTTTGACGTTGTTGCTTTGTATTCGCTGTTGTTGTGGTTGTTGTTGATTTTGTCGTTGCTGTAGTTGTTGTCGCCAACGTTGCTTTGCTGTTGTTATTTACCATGATTTGTTTTTTCGTAAACGTCTTCCAAACGCACTCATGCACTTAAACGCGCACAAACCTACAGACACCGCGTCACTCACAGATAAGCGATACCGACGCGAGCCAACTGCAAAGTTTTTGTGCTTTACCCGTTATTGTTGTTGTTTTGTTTCCTAAATGTTGCTATAAATTGCACACAAACAAATGAGATTTGCTGCAGGTAAGTTGATTTAAATTTCGAAAATTCGTAATTGAACTTCGAAAATTCGAACTTGAATTTCGAAACTTTAAAATCGTRAATTTTCGTAAATTYTCAAAACACTAMGTGTTTATATACCTTTTATACACTRCACTTGTTGTTCGAATGTATTTCGAATTTTGGTATAGCGCATTTACACTGTTCACAACTTTTCGTCACTGCGTTTAACGCGCGTTCGACTCTTACACCGTTTATTTTAAAACTGTGATCTTCAAAAACTTGAAAATTACCGCCGCAGCCGGCTTTTTTTTCAGCCACTCATCCGCTCTACTCTCTACAGTTTCTATTTTCACTATACACGGCACACACCGTATATTGTTATTGTTGGTATGTTGATCAGCTGCTATGGTTGTTGTTTCTGGTGAAATAGTTAGCGGTGGCTAAGTGCTTTGGGTCGCCGCTTTTGGTAGTCAACAAATTGTCATTATGTGTGAGTCCGTTAGTGTACGGACTGCGCAATTTGCCGCTCACAATACAACGAAAGTTGAATCGKTGTTTTTATTTTTGTTTTTAATACTTTTAATTTATCTTGTTTTTTACTTTTTATTCGCAATTGACTTTTTCTAATTTCACTTTCCGCTTTCACCTTTAGCGTCTGATCTACACTTTTAAATGCTCACGCGATCGTTAGTATCTCTCTCTCCCTCTCTTTTTCGTTCGATCTCGAATCTCTACACACATACACTTAAACAAATAATTGAGATAGGGTAAATTCTATACAAGCGAGCTTTTCAATTTTTTTTTACTTTTGTTATTGCTGTTTTAGTAATAGTGGCTCTTCAGCGGGTTTTGCGTTGTTGCATTACTTTTCTTCGGTATTTGTGTATCTTTTTTGGGATTCTATTTTATTTCAACGCATCGACACCACACAATTTTAACCTATTTACCACTTCTTCAGCACAAKTGTTGTTGTTTTGTTATTAATTTCTTTTACAAACTTTCAATTTTGAGTGTTTGCTCTCTTTTGTTGCTTCAAGCGCTACTTTGACGCTTGACACGTTATCTTCGCCTGTAAGAAAAAAACAAAAAGAATCAGATTAGATATATTTTTGTGAAATACATACATATGTATGTATGTATATACCTTACAGTACAAATGTACGTAATAATTATTGGCGCTCTTTAATTGCTACAGTTGCTTTTTTTTTTAAATTGTCGCCCAAAACTCAACAAAAAACAATAGCAGTAACTAGAAGTTACCGCTCCAATGGAAGGTACAGTCT
>NW_017535852.1:1966851-1968294 GCF_001853355.1 Bactrocera latifrons | reverse complement strand
CGAATTTTCGAAGTTAACTTCCGAATTTTCGAAATTAAAATAAACTTATTTACAGAAAATCTGAGATGTTCATGTGCAAAATTTTATTTTGTTATATCTATATTATTTTACGAAACTTCTTGTTATTACATTCAAACAAAAGGTGTTGTTTGTGTATACACAGTGAATAAACACAAAAAGTTTCAAAATTTAAAAAAAATTCGCAATTTTCAAGTTTCGAAATTCAAGTTCGAATTTTCGCAGTATATTTACGAATTTTCGAAACTCAACTTATTTCCAGCAAGTCCTGGGGTCAAGTATTAGAAAATGTGCTATTCAATCATTGTCAAAAYATCGAAACCTATTATTGTTGGTATTTATGTCCTTGAGAATTAGTGAAGCCTATTTTTAAATACCGTCACATTGTATGCCTCTTTTATCTTATCTTATCATTTCAAGCAGATTTCATTGTTATTCCAATTAACTTGTTTTGTTCTTTAAACTTTTATATTTGAATTCCYCTAACCACTCTCCATGTTACTCACCCAACCTACAAAGAGTAWATTGATGTGATCCGACCACCTCAAGTCAACAGTCCTTCCGGTATATATGAATATTTATATTACAGAGATCTGAATGATCAAGTAGACTTCGTAGTTTACAACCCATTCAGTAGCAGTTGAAGAGTGCCAAAATGTGTCAATACGTTACAATAGCATTTGCATTTTTTTGGTAATCCCAACCTATTTCTTCAGAGTCTGATATAATTAAGGCTGTATGGACCTTCTAACTTTCGACCGTGGCCGCTAATCCCGAAATATTTTGCAGTGACATGCTTCATAAATTGAGGATCGACACTGATTTTCTTCGTTGGCTTCACGGATTCTCACATTTCCTTTTGCTTGATAGTTATTGCTTAACATTTTTGAGAACATGATATGATATTGCTAATGATTGATTTCATAATTATTCGTGTCTTTGTTTATTTAGGTTTCTGTCATCAAGAGGTTTAAGATGAGTAGGTGATTGCCTTCCTGCATCTGATCCTAGTTCCAAGGCTGTTCTGTCTTGACACTTTGAGAAAATATATTTTTATAATTATTTATCGAATGTTCTATTCTAACGATCACTACTTGGAGATCGATATGAACTCGGCTACTTTAATTAGAAAGTCGACCCATGTTTCGCAATAAATGCATGTGGGTTTTTCTTTTCTGGATTTTACTTTTTAAAGTAAAATTATTTCAGAGACTTGATGTTCGAAACTCATACGGCTGAATGTTAAAGGCCCGAATATATTTGACAAATGCTGAAACTTAAGCAATCTAGTTGGCGATTTCACCATTACATTATTTTGAGAATGCTCCATAGATATTATAACAAGTCTAATTTTTGGCTTTCGATATGCTATAATCGAATCTGAACTCTGAAATTATTGTATCTCCTCCGGCGATCTTTTTGGTA
>NW_017535852.1:1964300-1966478 GCF_001853355.1 Bactrocera latifrons | reverse complement strand
CTTGGTGTTGTTTAAGTGCCGTTGGAATCATTGGTATCTCTTCAAAAATAATATCGATAACTGACTATTTGATGCCTGAARTTGAAGCTCGTGATCTCAGCRACATTTAGAACAAGACGGCGACACTTCCAACACATAGCATTAATCAATGGATTTATTGAGAGAACACTTCGGTGAGCAGATAATTTCACGTTTATGGCCGGTCGATTAGCCACCAAGATTGTGGGATATCACTCCGTTAGAATTCTTTCTGTGGGGATATGTAAATTCAAAGTCTATGCGGAYAATCCCGCTTCGAYTCAGGCTTTGGAGYAAAACAGCACGAGTTCCRTYTGTCAGTTACCAGTCGAAATGGTCGAACGTAACCGCGGCCAACATTTGAAAGAGGTAATTTTCAAAAAGTAAATGTCACAGAATGTTCTTTCGAACGATAACAAATTCAGAGTTTCTGTGTTTTTTCGTTAAAAAAGTAGGGAGCCTAGAAATTAATCACCCTTTAAAAGTGATTGAAAGTATCATCTATTCGAAATCATCTGACGATCATACAATTCTGTTGTCTGCCGTTGTGTCAGTCCGTCAGTCCGTTAGTTAGTCATTCGTTTTCGTTGAATTTACTCATATGTATATGTACATACATATATCTACATATGTATGTGAGTATAAATGTAATGCATCTCTTGTCTTGCGATCCAAACACTGTGTATTCACTCTTAATTGCCGTCACTTGCTAATTTATCATGCCGACAATATTACGCCTTAGTCAATGTATGTATGTATATAGAAATATTTATTTATAAAACCGCCTAAGTCAAACAAATAATTAATAAACAAACTGATAATAAATGGCAATTATGTAAAATATATAAAATTTTTCTCATTTTTATTGTTGACTAGAGAAGTAACGAAAGTGGATTTAGCTACTGACGCATAGGGTATGTATTTGTATGTATGTAAAGCATATAAGTAATTGTTTATACTTTGAAGGGGAATTTTTAGTAATGGGTTTCCYATTTAAACGTGTGATTAATTGGATAAGGGGATCTCAAAGTCTTCACAATCCTCAAAAAATATTCTCAGATTACTAGAAAATATTCTCCCGTGTTTTCTTCAGTCTAATTGACAAAAGCATTTATGTACATACAATATCCTCGAACTGAAATTTAACTAAGAACCTTATTGTATAACACAAACTTGGACATATGTATGTACTACAAATCAATGAAGCAACACTTGTCAGATCTGCACCCTTGAATGTTCGGGATCGGAGGAAAAAAAAGACAAATATTAATCTTTGAAAATCGCTCCATTGTTTTTTTCAAAATATTCTCCTTTAAGATCTACACACTTTTGCATGCGTTTGAAGCAATTGTCGCAGCTTGGAGATGTCTCCAAAACATACGTTTTGAACGGATTAACCTCCTCCTCAGGCGTCGAAAAACGTTGACCTTTTAATACGAGCGAAGAGCGACAAAACTCAACGAAGTTAAAAGGTTATGAAAAATGGTCTCTGCCAAACCCATGAATGTATGTATTTCAGGTTTAAAAAATATTTTTCTAAACCCTGCTATAAAAACCTGCACCCGCCTGTAGGCAAATAAGGAGTTGGTAGTGGCTCGACATAACAGTAGAACTTCCAGAGTTTCTTGTAACTGATGCCCAGAACTTACTGMAATTATGGAGGGAACACTTCTCCAGCCTGCTGAATGGCAGWGAAAGTATAACACCAGGAGATGGTGATCACGATTCCCGAAACGATGGAAATTTAAGTATACTCTGCCCAATCCACAAAAAGGGCGACCCCACAATCTGTCTCAACAACTGTGGGATAAGCCTCTTCAACATCGCATATAAGGTTTTATCCTGCGTATTGTGTGAAAGATTAAAGCCCACCGTCAACAATCTGATTGGACCTTATCAGTGTGGCGTCAGTCCTGGAAAGTCAACAATTAACCAGATATTCACCATGCGCCAAATATTGGAAAGGAACCGTGAAAAGAGGATCGATACACACCACCTCTTTATCGATTTTAAAGCTGCTTTTGAAAGCCGACCCAAAAAGGAGCTGCTTTTACGCYGGTTTGTCTGAATTTGGTATCCCCACAAACTACTACGACTGTGTAAACTGACGCTGAGCAATACCAAAAGCACCGTCAGGATCGGGAAGGACCTTTCCGAACC
>NW_017535852.1:1928487-1964135 GCF_001853355.1 Bactrocera latifrons | reverse complement strand
TTGGCAGTCATAACTTCGAACGTCTATGTTTATTTAGAGAATTAGAAGTTATTTAGAGAAATTCGCATTAAATAGTAATAAAAATAAAGTGCTTTATTATTTAAATCAAAACGGAAATTCCTAATTTTTTAACGGTAATTACTTTCAATATGTACAAACACATACAAACATACGTACATACATAAGTATGTGTATGTACATATATGAAATCATGAAAAGCAAAAAATTCACCGGTTTTGATGGCTATTAATGAGAACAACAAGCAACGAAAAACAACAATAACAGCACACGTAGTTRCCGGCAAATTGGTAATGAAATTCTGCTTTAAATGCTATTATTTTTCACGCGGTAATTTGYTTGTTCTGTGTACATTGTGTATATATACACTAGGGTGGGTAAAAAAAAAATTGAAGAATATTTTGGCTTGGATGGCGGTATTTTATTTTTTACTTATGTATTAACACATAGAAAAATTCAAAACTCGTTTCAAACTACTTCCTATATATCATTTCCCTACCTAAACCGAAGTTTGAATAATCGGTTGTAATCGTATTTGATATGGGATATAGTTCTCCAATCTTGCCGTTTCCGACAAATGATTCTATTGATCATATTGATCAAAGTAATCCCACGTAGTAAACTTTATTCGGTTAACTCGAAAACTGACGAACAAATTTTTATGATCCTAAAGCACTTTGCCTTAAATATCGCTGGCTCGAAAATGGTTTTAGACATATAGTCTATTCGGCAAAGTTGTTCAGCATGATTCGTAGAACATTTTCCGCATATGAGATTTTTTTTAGATTTTTTGGCTCCCTGCAAATCGAYCCGCTCTAATGTACATATTTGGATGGCAATGAGATAATCTGCCGGCTAATATAAACAGGTTTAACCCAGATGCGGCAGCGCAGCAATCAAATGCGCTTACACCTACACAAGTACACATGTACGTAAATATGTTTATATGCATATTGATATACATATGTACATAGATGTTTGGTATTTATAAACTTACTAAACAATAAGCAAGCGTCTAAAAATAATAAACAGCTGAGAATGCTCTGCAGATAAGATTAAGGACTAATACGAATATTTTGCTGTAAAATTGTAAACATTTGAACACTTGTTGTTGTATTTATTACAAAATACCATCAGCTTCTTGGCAAAATAATAATAGTTTTTATTGATTGAGCAACATGAAATTTCCGCGCAACAAAACAATCATCCTCTCCTTCGTACTTAGACCGCCCGACGACAAACTACGGTATTTAATCAAAGTATCAATTCTCCGAAGTCCAAATTGAGAGCGAATACGAGAAGTTGGATTTTTTGAAAAGTCGACTAACGTCAAATTACATGGGATAGATCAGCTGACATCAGCTGATGCATAAGTCAAAGCTCGACCTACGTCCATGAAGCATTAATATTCACATAGTGATTTTCTYAATTCACAACAAATGTCGAGCAAAGAACAATTTAATACGATYCGATATCGGCGGTACCGTCAAAAGACCACCTTCTACTCTACAAGTCCCTCATTATTCCCGTCCTGCTATAAGGTGCAGAGGCACGGATAAGACATCATGATAAATCAGCCTTACGAGTGTTGGAGAGCGTATTGGCAACAGCGAATATCCGACCTGCCTGGAATTCGTCAGAGAGTTATATACGAGCTCGATTAGGTTCACCATACCCCATCAATAAGCACTCGTCTTTGATGGAGCTTTATTAGCAGAAAACAAGAGAAGCTAATATACCTTTCACAGGTGCATTTCTTTAGTAACTAGGTGTTCAGTTTATATGGAAGCTATATGCTATAGTAAGGCGATCTGAACAATTTTTTCGGAGATTATATTATTACCTGAAGCAGTAATCCATATCAAATTTTGTGATGATACCACGTGAAATGCGAAAGTTTTCCATACAAGCCCTTGATTGCGATCGTTCGGTTTGCATAGCAGCTATATGCTACAGTAAGGCGATCTGAACAAATTCTTCGGAGATTACCTTGTTGCCCTAGAAAATAATCTGTGCCAACTTTGGTAAAGATACATTGTCAAATGGGAAAGCTTTCCACACAAGAACTTCATTCCGATCGTTCAGTTTGTATGGCAGCTATATGGTATAGTGGTCCGATATCGGCAGTCCCGACAAATGAGCAGCTTCTTGAAGAGAAAATTTCATTTGCTAAATTTCGAAACGATATCTTAAAAACTGAGGGACTAGTTCGTATATATACAGATAGACGGACAGACAGACAGACGGGCATGGCTAAATCGACTCAGCTCAACATACTGATCATTTAGATATATACTTTATAGGGTCTCCGACGCTTCCTTCTGGGTGTTACAAACTTCGTGACAAACTTAATATACCCTGTTCAGGGTATAATAAAATGTGTAAGTTAATCAGAGCACTATTGCTGAGTTAAACCACATCGAAAGTTGTAAAAAAAAATAAACGTTATTGCCACATTACAATACTAGTGTTGCCAAATCCCGCCAACTTTTTTAGTAGCAACCTACCTAAAATATCAGAATAAAATTGTCAGATTGGATTCCTAAAATATTGTATGTTAAGGTATTGTACCAAATATAAGTATCAGCCCACATATAAATATTTTTTACTAACTATCAGCACTACTTAACTAGAATATAAATTATTTATAATTAGTAGTGGTGTTATTAGTAAGCTCGTAGCCTGCCAACCTAGTAGCAGCTGATAAGAATTATCAGCCGTTTTAGTAAATACGTGAGTAATGGGATCAAGCGGGACCAACACAATAAAAATCGGCTGCAAAACCGCTTATCTAGTATATTTAATTAGCTTATTTCACATCAACTAGCAAAAAAAATTACTAAATATTTTTGGTCTTGATTGCTGAGTTTAAACATCAAAATCGCAGTTTTGACAGAAATAAAAACGGAAGTAATTTTTGTGATCCAAGCAGAGGCACTTTGTCAATAATCTTTTCTGACAGATTAGCTGTCAGTGTRAAGGATTTAAAAAAGTGTTATGTTTCATCAATTTTACTAGTGAAATTTTTATTTCAAGTTTAGCTAAAGAACCTACTAGCGAACTTGTCCCTAACGTTAGTTTCCGAAACTGCCTCAGCCTCATTCTATTATTGACAGGACCGCATCTACCGTGTTATGACATTRCAGGTGTATGTATTTCTCTTAAACTCTATCTTCTGATGGCTAGTCGGCCTACCCCGACTATGCATGAGTAAGTGTATCAATAATAAATACTCAAATGGCACTTTGGTGTTGCTCCRGCAGACGCCACGTAGACATGTAGAGTGGATCTTAATTGAACTGCATGAAAACGGAAGCGAAAGATAGCATGATAAGTATATTTAAGGAAATTGTAAGTAAATATGTGAGCTACAGACATTGCAGGTATTATTCGTAAAATAAATTGAACGTAAAATAACAGCATGCCTAATATTTTCTTTAAGTTATTAGTGAAGCTGAATTGTAACTTGAATAAATATTGCTAACAGAAATAGTGAAGATGTGACAGGAGGCACATGAGAGTTAGCTCATTGTAAACAGTCCAACCTCTAGCACGTTTTTAAAAAGTGGTCAATGTCGGTAAATCTTTTGCAAGTAATCATTTATCATATAATACAAGTCAAGCCCACAGTTTGGAAGACGTAGGCCAAATTTAGTTTTTTTCTTGGGCATTAGCTTTCTATTTTTCCGTATTTGTCCGTAGAATAATTTCTGCCAAATGTTATTGAGGCTGGAACTCAGCTACGGGTTCAACAAAAATTTGGTTCACTAGGAAAATCAGTGCACCAGATGGATTTTACCCTGGAGGATTTTGCGTATTATAAAATTTTTGAAGAAATGGGCATGACCCTGCCTTATAATAGGTTTAATTATATAACTCCTAAGCCACTAAAGCTACAATATTGAAATTCACAAATCCTAAAAGAATCTCTACCGACTGTATGAAAATAGATGAACTCGGATTATAATCCGATATTATATATTACATGTATAATAGATATTATAGCGATATTATAGCGCTGCCATTTTTTAAATTCCATCTGATTCTTTCTTTTTTCCAAAATGCAAATCAAACACGGATGAATGTATCTTTACCAGAATAGTACGCTTGCAGTAGGCCACCTTATGAACAAAAAGTTCCCAAACCGGACCACAACTAATCAAGTCCCCAGATACCAAATATGTCAATAAGAGTTACAATTGCGAACTTTCTATCGAAAATATCAGTGAATATGTGAGATATATTATAGCAATTCGAAGAGAATCCGTGTGCATCACAGTTCATCTTTGTGCCTAAAATCAAGTGAAACCTTGCCCTAGATACCATATCGTCATCTAAAATGCAAAACAATGTAACATCACTTTTCATAAGTTTACAGGCCAAGGAAAAACGATGTAATAGAAACCGCTTATATTGCAACAAAATTTGAGTTTTGGTTATAAAATGGTTATATGAGGTAGTCGAAAAAGTCTTTTCGTATTTTGTCAATAGATGTGGTTTATCGTATATCTACAGTGCTACCAATCTCATGGTGGCATACCATATAGTCTTGGAAAGATGATATTTTAAGCTTCATGTAACAAAAAAAAAAAAAAAATTCGTTGAAAAAAAGTCACAGCTGCTCAAAAATGAGTGAAAATAATGGAGATATTCGAAAAAATTTTGTATGAATAGAAGAAGTATGCTACGCAAGCCACCAATGAAATTTTTGAAGTTTACGAAGACGATGCTGTATCAGTTCGTGTCGCACAACAATCGCTTCCGTTCCGGAAATTTCCAAATTTCGATTTACACTGATGAAATAATGTCTTTAGCGAAAAAAATGGCTTAAAGTGGTCGACCAAAATGGAATACGAAAAGACTTTTTCGACTAACCAATATATTGGTTATAGCTTACAGCCGAAGCTGAAAATATTATGCTACATACATATGTACATACATATATGTAATATGACGTAGCGAATCGTAAGGAATAAAAAATTCAATTTCGATTCTTTTCAGGATACGTTGTTTTGCATTTTAAATGACGATATTACTTATCTTTAAGGCTTTGTGCACCTTAAAGTATTTCCCTGGCTTTGATCTTGGCATAAAATGAGCGGTTACTCGCTTTGTTTATTGTTTCCTTACTTGTTTTCAGTTTCATCTTCATTGGTCAGAGAAAACGAATGCTGAAAAAAATTCTAAAAGTAGTTTCTGGAGAGTTTAAAATTCTCATAGTGGATAAATGTATACTTGTAATGTTATAATATCCATATAAATATTTACTAGAGAAGTATTGTATGAATATTTTCGAAAGTCACTGTATGCACGTTTCTGCACGCGAATGCAAGTAAAGCAAAAATCTCAAAAGCAGGGACATATGTAAGGTCTAGAATGAAAAGTAGACGATGGATTCGGGACCACTAAGGGCGGCAAAATTAAAAAAAAAATATTAAATAAAAAAAGTGTCAATACAAAAACATAGAAGCTTAAGGAAAACTGGTGGAAAGGCAAGCGTGGAAATAGTCAATAATAAACCCGCACACACACATATACATATAAATGTACAACAAATGTAAGGAAAAAGCAAAGGAACGTCTCCATTTAGTTGTGCAAGCAGTTAAATTGCATAATACTATCTATACTACATACATATGTATGTATATTTAAATATATAACCATGTAAGTATGTACTGTGTATTTGTACATATGTACTTATGTCATAATAAACCATTTGTAAAGGCAAATGAAAAACAGTTTTTCTACATTTGCTTTTCTTGCATATTCATTTTTATTGAACTTTTTCTATTGTTTTTGTTATTGTTTTTTCTTTTACTGATAGTAAAGTCGCGACTTTTTGAATATTTATTTACATTTCGTTCTAACCTTTTGTTTGCGCTGAAAATTTTCCATATTTTCTTTAGCTAGAAAATACTTAGGTATGTTGAATATTCTTCATTGTTGTTGTTGCTGTGATATACATAAGCATTGCGGATTGTCTTTTTAGTAATTGCCGCGCGCAAAAGCAAAACAAATTGTGAATTTTATTGATTTATAGAGTTGCTACATAGGTGTGTACGAACTCACAAGCATATGTAAATGGCACATGTGCATACATACATATATATGGTACATACATATATACATGTACATATGTATATACAAGTAGATATATATGGAATTTAAATTTGTTAGTATACGCGCTCATCAGCGCATTTTAAGTACACATACATTTCGTTTGCTCTCTTTATCAGTTCAGCAGCTACCAACAAGATTATTTGGCAACACTTATCACACCTATTTCTTTATTTCTTCTTTTTTGCTTTTCCTTTTTTTATTTTTATTAAGAAAAAAATGCGTCGCAAAATTGGTTTACTTTAGAGGCTGTTCGTTGGCTCATAAGGAAAGCACAAACAAAATTGCAATGTCAGGTGAAGGCAGCGTGGACTCGGCTGTATGTACGCCTGCATGTATGTATGTATGTTTGTATGTAATATGTTGCACCATTATACGAAAGACCGCGAACACGCCCATTTTTCGCCAAAATAATTTTATTAACATAAACTTAACGTCAGCTCGAGAGACTGTTATTTAAATACAATAGGTTGGGCATGGACGTAGATGCAACAGACCGCAGTTTTTCTGAAACTTCAAAAACCATTGTCTCTTCGAGCAAAAGTGGCAGAAAGCTTTAGTAAATTAGCATTTTCTAAATCATGCCCCACACTCTACGTTTAATGCCATTATTAGAAAACAATATAACAAAATTTATTGAATTTGATCTCCGATCTTCGCTTGAGTTGACAGATCATAGATCGATATAAAATCCAAATTATGTGGGCAGGTGTATTTTTCTACTCTTGCAACGTGTTGCCACACAGTATGACAGTTTTGTTCACCTAACGGTTGTATGTAAATATTCCCTAAAACTAATCGAAATATATTTAGAGTTATATACAAATACATACATACATCTTCTTCTTCTTCTTCTTTACTGGCGTAGACACCGCTTACGCGATTATAGCCGAGTTAACAACAACGCACCAATCGTTTCTTTTTTTCGCTACGTGGCGACCGAAGCCAGGTCCTTCTCCACCTGGTCCTTCCCACGGAGTGGAGGTGTTCCTCTTCCTCTGCTTACCTCGGCGGGTACTGCGTCGAATACTTTCGGAACTGGAGTGTTTTCGTCCATTCGGACAACATGACCCAGCCAACGTAGCCGCTGTCTTTTAATTCGCTGATCGAATGCGATATTCGCCGTGGCCAACGCGCAAAGGATTCCGTAGTAAAAACAAAAAAAAAAAAAAGAACTTTAACTTCGGCTGCACCGAAGCCAATATACCCTTCACAGGTTTATTTCTTTTAGTAACTTTGTGTCCAGTTTGTATGGAAGCTATATGCTATAGTAATCCGATCTGAACAATGATTTCGGAGATAACATTATTTCTATGAGCAATAACTCATACCAAAATTTCTCTTAAAATACATAAGCTACAATAACCAAATTCACCTAACGCAAATATTATCAGAACTCCTATCGAGAGTGTGAAAATGGATATAATCGGAAGATAACCCCGCTTTCTGAGAGCCGGTGTGGAAAGTGGACGATGGACCGCCAACTTTTTGGTGAAATCCCATATCGCGGGACTCGCTCGAACCGATTTCGACTTAGTTTAGTATTCCCATGTCAAGGTCCGAAAATTAGCGAAAACGGACTACAATCATGCCTACTTCCTATATAGCACTATTTTAAAGTCGATTGATTCTTTCACTTTCCAGTACACAAATCAGGAAGCAATTTATATACCGGGATAAAACTTTAACTTTAATAATTCCTTAAGAGTATCCTTCTGATCAAAAATTGTCCAAATCCAAATGAAATTCAGAAAGCACCCGTATAACTAATATCAGGATTTTCGAACATACGTCTGACTTTACTCCATATAATATTGTTATATGAAGGGTTAGCCTTAAAATTTCCTACAAATTTGTCATGTGCATTCTTAGAAAAATCGGGTTTAGAGCCACGTACTACCTCTCCGGTGTGAGTTACGACTTGGTTGCACTGGGCACTTTTGTATAGTGGACAATTCTGAAAAATATACGTCTAAAGTCAAAGCGATACAATACCTCGGATCTGTAGGAATTTAAAGATAAAAACTCAAGATTGTAGTGTATCTTCTATGGAAAATTTTTACAGGCCTTGGTCCAGTTCTTAATGTTAATATTAAGGACTAAAATTTTCAAGAAATTTTTTTAGGATGTTTTCAAGAAAATTTCGTGACGGGACTGAAAAAATTAATCGTTAAACAAAAAATCCTATTGTAAGGTACATTAATGAAACCCAGGGTTAATAGATGAAATCGGGTCAGTACTATCCCACTCCTATATACTACGTTTAAAGATGTCGGTTTTTCCAACAAGCTTTATATGCAGTTGCACCCGAACTTGTTTTCGTTTTCTATTACCTAGAAGACAATCGCCTATAATACTTGTTAAAATTAAGTACAAAAAATTAATCCAGCACGTTCGTTTTGTACTGCAGCATATACATACATACATACATATGTATATAGATTTTTAAAGTAGAGAAAAAATATTGAGAGTAGATAAGTCAACCTTTACAATGGGCCATTAGGCTTTTTCTACCAGCTTAACCGATGCGGCACATTGTAATACTTATTTTATTATTGGGCTCAAGCTACTACGGAGACGATGCTGTAAGCACTTCGTGTAGCACAACAATGTTTCATTCGCTTCCGTTCTGGAAATTTCGAAATTTTAATTTACGCTTAAATATGAAAGTTTCAAACTGATGGAATAATGTCTCTAAAGGATAAATGGCAAACAGTGTTCGACCAAAATGGTATATACATACATATGTACATATTTGTTCATTTATTTACTATTACAAATAAAAAAAAATAAGTTGCAGATTGATTAGAAATACGAAAAGACTTTTTCGACTACAAAATATATTTACTTTCAAAAAAGAACATTAAGGGAGGATAGTTTACTTAGCGTTTAAGCTTAACTTAGCCTTAGCAAAACTGAAGAGGTATGTATGTACATATGTATGTAAAAAAAAAATGATGCTTGACCCAATTTTATTGGTATCGAATGTACTTTCACAGGAATATAAAATTTCATTGATATTCCAAACTTTTGAAGTGCTCTCATTGAAAAACCCGTTACTGGGATTACCAATATTTTTGGAAAAAAATTCCCAGTAATATTTCTTCTATTACAAAAAAAAACTTTCGTAGCGCTCTTATAAAAAATGCATCTGTGAAGGTTGTACCGATTATCCACTTTTTTCGGGGGAGCTGTCATCAAAATCACTTAACGGTAAACTCAAGAAACGAGCTGCTTCCACGGTTTCGGAAAACAAGGAGATAGGTTTTAAGTGGGTTGGTTTCATTGGGCTTGCAAAGAGGTAATTGGTGTCATGCTTGGTATCATTAGATTCAGAACATAGCTTTTTTATGTCAAGGTCCATTCTGAATAAGTATAAATTTAACCTGCTACAGTACCCAGAATGAAGTGGCTCTAGGGTACATCTGCTATTCCCAAAACAGCCGGTTCTACAATACCGCAATTGACCCGGATTTCAGCCAGGCAAGGTCTGTTATTTGGTGGATCTAATTCTGTTGGCTTCGGTGAGTAACATGTTAATACTGTCATCTGTGAATGCTATTATAGCTAAGTGCACCAAATTTAACCTTTTTTCTAAGTGTCGAAAATGTCGCACACTAGCAGTAAAATTTTTACTCCAAATCAACGTCCTCACTAAAAGTAATTTAATGTAATAATAATCTGCACATACATATATATGTACATATGTATGTACAATGTGTTATTTACGCCGTGTCTTCTGGCGTCTAATGTAAAGTGCAAATTCCAGAATTTTCCAGACAAAATGACGAGCGTGGATTAAAGTAAACGTTAGTTGGCTTGCCAAGTCAACTAGAAACTGCACAAGAAGCAAAATTCGTACACTAATTTAAATTTGGTAAACAAAAGAAACAAGAATGTGCCTTAATAAGCAACGGTAGAGCAAAAAAAGTCTGCAAAAAGCGAGGTGATAAGAAGGTGGAAAGGTAATTCGACAAATTTATACAAACGACTTGTAACACTAAAATAAATTATTGGTGGCAATAATATTGCGCTGATTTTTTGCATAAATTAAATCCTAAAAAAATATAATTATAAGCAAACGAATTACACATATGTATGTACATACTTTTTTCTGAAGGTTAACTCGCTGCTGCAACAACACGTACTGCACACTGTTTACTTCGCCAGCGACACGAATTGTTATGTTTTGCGCGCCCGAACTGAACTTCGAGCGTTTGTTGGTAGCTTTCGACGATTTTTTTTCCAGCTGTTATTGTTGTAGCACGCGCGCACGTTTTTTGTTTGGGATTTTTTTCCTTCTTTCTATGACAAATTCGACACAACGTGGTCGGAAATATTTATTATTCTTCATACGCACTAAACAGATTTGTTGCGAATAATTTTCCTTTACGAATTTTCCAATTCACTCATGAAACACACCACAGACACAGCTTAGGAATTTCAAACACACATTTATACATTTATGTAAGTATGTTTGTTTTTGGCATATAAACAATGTATGCACCTTTCACTTCACCCAGTGGATTTGAGCGCTGCCCTTACGCATTAACACTTTTCACCAGCGCTTAAATTTGCACCAATTTGCAATTTTCACTGACTTTTCGAGTATTGCGGTTTTATGCAGAATGCATGCAGCGAAAAAGCACGAAAGAGAACGCTTAACTGGCACAGTGGAAATGCGCCTGCACTCAACACACGAAAAAGACAAGAATTATACAAAAAAATATTTCGTTTCTTTGATTAGCTAAATTGGAATATACAGTTTTTTATTCTTCTTTTGACTCGTTACGTATTAGACGATATGTACAGGTTGATATTCATTCACGTCGAACATGTGACGAACAACTGATGTGCGAACGAAGACGTTTTCTATACGAAAGCAGTCCGTGTGCCGAAATGTGTGCGCATATACAAGCTGTGTTTGCTGCCGCCGCTCACCAAACGTTGCGAATCCCTGACACGCTCCACAAACTCAGCAAAAGTAGTAAGTCAGCTGGCAAACAACAAATTGTATGAACGCGAAGAATGGGTAAGAATGACATACTCGGCACATACACACCGATGCACACATGCATGAGCAGGCGCGATGATGGTAAACAGTGTTGGTGAAAAAATAGCAGTATATTGCTTTTCTTGTAACAAAAAACGTATGCATGTACATACATACATATTTGGGAGTTAATAGTTAAGCAACTGAATTTGATACAATTTATTATATAGATTCCTCAATTGGTATAATTTTCATATTATATTTTGTTACTAGATTAATGCCACTTTATTAAGCTTATACCAGTTAACTTAGTTTATACCATTTATACCAATTGTTTGTTAGTTCGACTACTCTCGTTGGTTGGTTAAATGTTTGTGCCGTATAAAGTATTTTATACTAGTTTTTATCAAAGCGATTTATTTGATTTATAACATTTTATTTTTTTTGGAACTAATAAAAAAGTTAAGCAGCTGAATTCGTTGAAACATGTTATATAGATACCTCATTGAAGTGTATAGTTGGTTGATAATATACTTTTTTTTTGTTATGAGATTTATGCCACATTATTTAGTTTGTACCAGTTAGTTTAATTTATACCAGTTGTAGGTTGTTTCAGCTATACTCGTTGGTTAATTACTGGATTATGCCACGTAAAGTATTTTATACCACATTTTTCTATCTAAACAATTTAATTGACTAGTACGAGATTTTTTTATAAATAAAAACATTTGATTTTAACCAGTTTTTTATCAAAACATTTTTTTAAATTTATACCAGTTTTTTTATAAAAGAATTAAATCCAATTCCTTCTTAAAAATAATTTCATTTATATTAATTTATTTGATTAAAATACCTTATTATAGTTTATTTAATGTACTTACGTCTTATTGTTGTTTATGATAATTTATTTGACTCATACAAATTTATTTTAGTTATACCAGTTTGTTTTATTCCCACCACTTTATGCAATTTAGGCCAGTTTATTTAATTTGTATTTATCTATACCAATTTATTTTATTTATACCACTTATTTTTCTTATACCACTTTTTGTATTTTACCTTTATCTTAATTATACCAGTTTGCTTTATTTACACCACATTATTTTATTTATACCACTTTATTACATTTACATTAGTTTATTTGCCAGTTGTATATTACTAGTCACTAAGATATATCCAATCTGGCCTTAAGGGAATATTATTAAATACACCTGAGCCTTTGTCAAATCTTATGAAGTTCGCTAAAGACAATTCGGCCTAGAAATGAGGGCATATTTAGAGACATAGCCGAAACATAAATGCATCATTTCAATGGATTACAAGGGAATAATAATGGTCGGAAATATACCCAATTATTAAATAAATCCTCGTAAATAATTATTAAGCTTATAGTCAAGTAGATAACCCTTGATTTTCTTTCGAGTTCTTAGATCAATTTGCCAACATTCTATAGAAAACGTTGTTGGGGAAAAATTAATGCTATATGCATTGCCATCCGGATAGAGATGTTAAACGAGAAAACGTTTCCGCTCATTTAATCTAACTGCTGGCGAAGCTTTCTAACTTGTCTGATCTCAATTAGAGCACACAACTTTGGAAGAAGGTGGTTCTAGTTTTAGGACTGTTGAAATAATGCATTTATTTTAATTTTAACGTCTTACAGGCACCCATTTGGGACCGAAGAGTATAGCACTTCTTCATATTTTCCATTTTTTTTTATTGTTCCTGCTGACATGAATCTCATTAAGCTGCATCGCATGCTATTCTTTTTAGCGCCACTGTACAAATACATAAACAAATACAAATACGGAATTAAGCTTATACATATCAGCTTGTGTCTAGCTTGTGGAGAGCAAAAGTGGGCGCAAGAAAAAATAGAAAAGTCGCAACAACAACAAAATCGTTACGTTAAGATTTACTAACCATATTCGTAGAACAAAAATTAGCAACAATGTACATATAATAGCGAATACATATGTACAAATACATTAGCAATTAAATAGGTGACACTGATGATGTGTCCCCTAAAAAGAGTCAGCTAAAGAGAGTAAGCGAAGAGACAGAGAGAGAGCGCGCACGCGCTGCGAAGCGCAAATGCGATGTAGTGACACAGATAAGATGAAATGAATGAAGTGCCTTGAAGGCCAAGATATGACTAGGGAAAGGTAAAATTTGGAAAAGCAAATAGGAAACGGATTTTTGAAAAAGAGAAAGCACGAATTTCTCACGCTAATAGAGAGCGTGAAAAGATCAAACGCAATCGAGGTACGTAGAAGCGATCGCGTGCGGGGAAGATTGGGGAACAACACGATTCGGCAGCGGTCGTTAATGACAATGAATTATTAGAAACGATGACAAGTGTTTGGGAAATTAGACGTTTCGGTCAATACACAAGGGGTCATATTTGTTATGGAATAATGGCATACTGCCCACAAATTTAGTTTTTGTAGACCGGTGTAATGTTTGGAGATAGTTTCAATGGAGTCAGCCGTAAGGAGAAGTAGGGGTATTAGGCACACGCAGGAAAAAAATTAAGGTGTTGAGGGACACTTCGAGTATGTCAAGTACCCGATAGTAAAATCTAACCTATGCATAATGTGGGAAAATTTCCTTCATCTGGTTTCAGCCACCTTTAAATACATAGGGATTCTACAGCGATAATTTGTCAATTTTCAAGAGACCCATTATCACTATAACGATTTTGTGACTGGCCTTCAACTCTCATCTTTTTTGGACTTAGTCTTAGTCTTTTGTCTAAACCCTTAACCCCGAACCAACCATGGATCGGTTTCGCACAACTTTTACTCGTTAAACGGAGATGGCAACCTTGTGTAAAACTAAAACCGCTCGACCTTCCCAAGTGATATGACTTCGCGACATTGCCTCGCTTTTTGGGCTCTTGAAAAATTCCAAAAAGATCCGATGTTTTCGAGCTAAATGTTTTGTTCAGCGAAATGAAACTCAGTTCCAGCTCTATGGATACATAAACAAGTTAAATTTCCTGCATTAGGGCCGAACCCCAATCAGATGCGATTCAAGAGCTGCCATTTCAAAACAACGGATTGGTGTGGTTTGTGGGCCGATGGAATCATCGTCTCATATTTCTTCAAGAATGATGCCGATGAGAACATAATCGCCAATGGCGGCAGTTATCGCGCCATGATAACCGACTATTTGATGCCTGAAATTTAAGCTAGTGATCTCGGCTTCTTTGGTTTCAACAAGCTGCGCCACTTCCTACACAACGCATCAATCAATGGATTTCTTGGGAGAACACTTTAGTAAGCCGATAATGTCACGTTTTAGGCTGGTCGATTGGCCACCAACATCGTGTGGTATCACACCCACAGGAAAAAGGGTCTATGTAAAGTCTAAAGTCCATGCAGACAATCCCGTTTCGATTTAGGCCTTAGAATCATTGCCAGTTACCAGTCAAAATGTTCGAACGAATCTTCGAATATTGGACTCAACGAATGGACCATCTGAAACGATCCGCGGCCAACATTTAAAAGATAAAACCTTCAAAAAATAAATGGTAAAGAATGTTCTTTCCAATGATAATAAACATTCGACAATAAATTGGAAGTTTTTGGGCTTTTTCTTTAAAAACAAGAGAACATCGAAATGGATCACCCTTTAATAAACCTACATTCTTGGCCAAATCATCAAACGATTATAATAAAAAAAAGGAAAATAAATATTATTTTTTAATTAAACAAATTCAATTTCATCACCAAACGCGATCATTTTCGATACTCGCACTCATCAATAGCACAATAACGCAGAGAACCAAAATTAAAGGGCATAATGAGCATTAACGCATAAAATAGAAAGAGAGTGGAAAAGAGAAGTAAGTAGTCACGCAACGTGCCGGAAAATACTATCGTGATTTGCTTTGTAAAGACATAACACCTTGAAAATTCTCATGCGGTTCAAGTGCGCAGATCAACAACAAAAAGAAACACGTTCTGAGTGGGTATAAGTTTGGTGCTATTACTATAAGCAATACTGTACACAGTTGTTGCGTATGAAAGCAGACAAAAATAATACATTTAAATATAAAGCCTAATTAAAGGTAAATGATTTGGAATTTTGCGATTTTGCACTGCTAAAAATGTTTTGAGATGTTCAAGTACTGGGATTATGCATCCCGAAATAACGGGATTTCCGATCCCGATTTGCGGGATTGATTTATTTAATTTTCACTTGGCAGTCAAGGATTGTAACAATGTTTTAATATATTTATATCGAAAATATTCTTTTGTAAAATCCCGAAATTTCGGGATTTGTTTGTATAATATGGAATTATTCGAGAAATTCGAGATTATGAATCATGAAAAAACGTGATCCCGAATTAAGCGATTGTTCTTTTTTATTTTCACTTATCAATCAAAGATTGTCACAATATTTTAAATTACCTCAAAAATTTCCTTTATTTAAAATCACGAAACTTCGGGATTTGTTCATATACATACATATGTATGTACATAGTGGGAGTTTTTGCGTATCTCATACTATTATAAATGTTGTGTGACTGCAAGTACCGAGATTATGGATCCGAAAAAGAGGGTTTTCCGAACACGAACTTAGGTACTGATTTTCACCTGACATTAAAAAATTGCATGGAAATTTTCCTGTTGTAAAACGCCGAAATCCGAAATCAGGATTTATTTTGCTTGATTTGAAATTATGGTTTTTTGTACTGTTAAAAACGTTTTGAAATGTCAGTCCCGAAAAATGGGATTTCCGATCCCGAATTACGGGATTGATTTCTTTTTTTAATTTTTTACTTATAAATAAAATGTTTAACAATATTAAAGCATATCTCGAAGTTTTTCGTTTAAAAATCCCGAAGTCTCGGCAGAAAAAGTTACATTTTTACAGTATTCAATTTACCTTAATAATCAGCGATTCCTTTCCCTCGTATGTGATCTTCAGGAAGGTCTCCGAAAAAAGGTGTTTAGCAGTGAAAAAGATTTACGGCTTAAAATTATTAAATTAACTATAGAAGAATACAGAGAATGTGAGAAGAGCTAGTCAAAAGTGTGATTTCTGTCTGAATGGCGCCAACCCAAACAAAACAGTTGTTTTTGGACAAAATATAAGCTTTGGAGCTTCTTAAAAATCTAAATTACTATCAAAAATCTAATTCCTTCATTACCTCAAAAAGTATATTTAAGAAGGTTGTGTGAGGGATCCAGCCGTTTCAGAGAAATTTTTCTCATCCGCTCCGGATAGTTTCGAGAAAAACGTGTTTTGGCAGCCGATTACGATTAAGTTGAAAAATTCTTACCGAGTACAAATCCACTCATATATCTAAAAATAATTACACGAYCTTTTTTAAATTTTCGTAAAATATTATATTTACGTTCGCTACACAAGAAAACCTTTTTTTTTAATTTGCAAGAGAATAGAACCCCTTAAGTCAACTTAAGCCACTTTAACATATCATTACACTGCTATGTTATACCCACATATAGTGTACATATGTATTTACGCATATATATGTACATATATTTTATATTTTGTGCGTAATTGCCGTTTTTTGAAAAATTTGCGATTTTTTTGGCGGAATTCTAATATGCTTTACATACATATCGTTACCTAAAATGCAAAATAACGTATCATCAAAAAATTCGAAATTGAGTAGCCTATTGATTACGATCCRCTACTTCAAATTACATACATAATATAACATATGTACAACATTATCAGGTTCKGCGCTCATATATGAACCAGTTTTAACCAATATTAAATTTTTTTTTACTCTTCCATTTATTCGTGTTTCATTCACGCCACTGTAAATTTTCRAAAATGTTGTTACGTTATTTTACATTTTAGGTGACGACATGTACATATGTATGTATATACATGTTTATAAACATTATTCATTCGTGCTTTAGCTGTGATATCTCAGAGGTGTGCTTCCGGTGGCGGTTTTAATGTTTTGTTCTTCTATCAAAAAAGAAACAAGCAAACAGAATTGAAATTCTTAGGGAAGTACTTTCTCGTTTTCTTATCATTACGAGCTTCCTGTTCAAAATGTACTAATGACTTTTCAGTTCTACATAATTGGTGAAAGAGCTTAAAACATATTTGGAAGACAATGAAGTAATGAAATCATAATGAGATYTAATTATCGACGACTTAAATGCCACATGTACGCATGTCGGGTTTTTAGATGCACCATACAATCAGATGAAATTTATACAAACATATGTAAAGGGTGATCCATTCGTGGTTCCATACTTTTTTAAAGGAAAAAAAAACAACACATAAACTTCAGATTTAATGGGGAATGTTTATTATACTGATTTATGAGATGGTTCATCCGTTGTGTCCAATTTTCGATGGC
This sequence comes from Bactrocera latifrons, assembly GCF_001853355.1. Lineage (NCBI taxonomy): Eukaryota > Metazoa > Arthropoda > Insecta > Diptera > Tephritidae > Bactrocera > Bactrocera latifrons. Next base: position 1,946,652 of record NW_017535852.1, on the reverse strand, counting down.
ATGTTCGAGTATTGCGATTGGTAAGTGGCGAATGACATGTGTGATGTTTTGCTCCAAGGCCTGAATCTAAGGAATTGTCCGCATAGACTTTAGACTTTACAYATCCCTACWGGCAAAAGTCTAAAAGTGTTGAAACCAAATATCGCYGAGATCACCAGCTTCCATTTCAGGTATCAAATAGTCGATTATCATCGCGCGTTAATGGTCGCCATTGACAATTACAYTCTCATCCACATCATTTTTGAAGAAATATGGACTGATGATTTCACCGGCCTACAAACCRTAACAAATCGWKGTKTTTTCAGGATGAAATGGCAGCTCTTGAATCTCTTCAGGTGGTCCTTCGTCCCAAATTCGGCAATTTTGCTTCTTTACATACCCATTGAGACAGAAATGTGCCTCATCGATCGAAGTGGAATCTTCTTGGAACTTTTCAAGAGCCCAGAGAGCAAAGCGATGTCGCTTGAAAAGGTCGAATGGCATCAGTTCTTGCAGAAGCTCCACGATCTCYGAATCTTTCATCTACGTCTGCTATATTTTCTTCACTGCGTGCTGGACCKGATYTATTCGGTCGAATATTATCTAATAATAAATGCTGGGCMCCAAGATGGGTGATGGTACAGCAAATAGTACGCTCGTAAGCCGATTATGTTAACCTARCCATAAGTTTTGCAAAGCGCACGAAATACACTATTTACAGAACTTGAATTTTCATAAAGTTGGACGATTTGTAAACGATATTTAGGTTTAAGTCTTTCCGTGATTAAATCTCAAACAATACTGAACAAAAATAACATGACTGCTTGACATGACACACGCGTGATCTGTCAAAAAAAAAAAAAACATCTCTACTCGGATTACCCGGTATATGTATTCACACAGCTAGACTTGAACCCGAAATCTGAAGCCGTTGGTTTCACTTTTGAAAAGTTATTAACTAATCAACCGTGCTTAGATATTGACAATAAGACACTTGAGATAATGTTTTCAATTCCTTGTCTTTTTTGAAATCTTCAGAGCCTCCATAACTTCAAATTTAACCGGCACTTGAGACATCGGTACATAAATCGAATAATAAATCTAAAATAAAATTATATTGCTGTTATATAGCTTCTTCCAAAACTAATTTGAATTAAAATTCTTCACCAGAGCTTCCCCAACTTCTTTGTTAAAGCAGAGTTCGAATTTTTAATAGTGACCGTGATAAATGGTATCTTCTTTTTCTTTGCCACTACAACCGAGAGTTGATCTGGGACGAGAACACGAAACTTYGCCAGTTGCCTGTATCCTTTGCGTGGTGACACGAGTTGTACAGATAAGTTGCTATGCACTTGGACCTTTTATTGAGTACGTGGGCGCCCTTGGTTCCGTTGTCCACCGATGTGTTTCGAATCGAAGGAGCGTTCCCGCTGGATCATCATTGTCCATGCGAACGACATGGCCTACCCATTTCATTCTTTGATTCTTTATGGGCTTMATTATATCCATGTCGCCGTATAGCTCATACAGTTCGTGGTTSCGTCTTCTCCAATACTTATCGCTCATGCGGACGGCTCCAAAGATCTTGCGAAGAACAGTTCTCTCGTATTCTCCAAGTGTTTTGTTATTCATGGCAACGGTATTTCCGACCTATTAACACTTGTATTTGGCGTATTTGTATTTGGAAACATTGGAGATCCTAAAAGGTATATACATATGTATATACACATGTGTACATATATCATACGATCAGCGTGAAACGCTGAGTCGATTCAGCCATGTCTGTCTGTCAGTCCGTCTGTCTATGTGCGAAATAKTCCCTAGCCATTGGAATATCGCTCTGATATTTAAACTTGTTTATTTGACAAGATATCTTCACGAAATYTKKGAGGGAGTATTGCTCACGGCAACGCTACAATATCTCAGAATTTTTCCAAATCGAACTACTATAGCATAAWGCTGTCATACAAACTGAAAGATCAAAATCCAGTTCTTGAACGGAAAGCTTCTTATTTGACGACATATTTTCACATAGTTTAGTATAGATTATTWTCTACAACAAATCTATGATATCTGAAATAAATTTCCAGATCGGACTACTATAGCATATAGCTGCCAAACTGAACGATCAAAATTAAATTCTTGTATGAAAAACTTTTTTATTTTACAAGATATCTTCCCGAAATTTAGCATTGATTATTTTGTAAGACAACTTTTTAATAACTGAACAAATTTTCCATATCGGACCACTATAAGATCTAGCTGTCATACAAACTGAACGATGAAAAATCAAGTCCTTATATGAAAAACTTTTTTACTTGACGACGTATCTTCACGAAATTCATCATGAATTATTTCCTAAGAGAACTCTATAACGTCTGAAGAAATTTTCGAGATCGAACGACTATAGCATATAGCTGCCATACAAACGGAACGATGGAAATCAAGTTCTTGTATGGAAATTTCTTTATTTCTGACCTTTTTTTTTGTTTCATTTACCGTTTTGCCTTGTTCTGTAATATTACAACTACATATGTATGTATGTATGACAATAATTGTCAAAACAATAAAAACTTCGGACAGAAATAAATTTACTTCCGATTGCTTGCTTAAAAATCTTGTTKAAACATTTTATAAAAAATTACTGATGTTTACAAGCTACGAAAAATAGGTAAATAGGTATTTAGATATGTCTATATGTGCATACATATGTATGTCTTCGTCCCAAATGAAGCAATTTTGCGTATTTGCACATATGTTTGTGCATACTTCCAACATAAACAATAACTACAGCGGAGAATAATGGGTGAAGAGCAACGACCTTAGAGGAGAATATATACAGCAACATATACATATGTAGACAAACTACATATGCATATATGTAGACAAACTACATATGCATGTACATATTTATATACTATATACATATACATATATTTAAATATTTGCTTGTACATACAATTTCTTTACGCATCTATATATTTATACATATATGTATGTACCATGACCAATGCGGACATGTCCCCAGTATTCATACAATTTTTAAAGGTATTAATATTGTTTATGTACAAATATTCTAAAACTGCGTCTAAACAAGTTTAACAGCAACAAAAACAAAACATATGTAAAAAATATTTATACAAATGTTCAAATATACATACATATATAACAACGGATTATTTTTTAAATTGGTTAATCATATGGCTAGTCATAATATAATAGTGGAAACGGCAATGCGGGAGAKCGGAACTACAATATGAGGTCAACAACTGAGAGAAATAGAAAATGTTGTAGAATAATGCTCGAAAGCGCGCTCACAACAAAACTAACAGTGTATAATGCTACAATAAAGAAATTAAAGGCTGTTATTAGATATTAAATATTTGCTGTACTTAATATATACATTCATATTTSTATGTATATATGTATGCATGTCTGTATATAAGTCAAGTGTTCGTGCTTAGTGTCATGTATGGCCGGCATATTTTGTTTTGTTAAGAATATGCCAACAAAACARAACACTAACAAAAATAGCTGTTCTGGTAAATTTCCAATAGGCGACAGTTGCGAAGCCAATGTATGCGACAGTGTTGTTTTTGCGCTCCACAAAAGTGATAGGTTTTTATATTTGCTTCTTTTTTCTACACACACTTTCTGACAGATTCTCTTTGTTTTTGTGTTTTTTTGCTAACTGAGCGCATTTTTGAGTTATCTGCGCTTACCATGTGCGGCACACACACACACACTCACGCATATGCACACTCTCAAATAACAAGAAAAAAAATAAAAATTAACTAGGGAATTTTGAAAACCACGTGGTGGTGCGGTGGTGGGTTATTTGACAGTTTTTGCTTCATACATACATATCACCAGAAACGGCTGAAAGTCATTTCGACACARAGTGAGGAAGCCGCAACATGTGCGTAGTGAGCAAAGTATTTAAATTTAATAGTAAAAAGCAGTGGARAGTTACTTGAGTGAAGCAGCCTTTGAAATTGCACTGAGTGTGGTGAGCAACTTGTTATATTTATTTATKTTAACTGGAATAATGTATTTTTTATTTTAAATTTTAATCTTTTAAATAAATGTGCGCTAACACACACTGTGAAAGTATCTGTAAGCGTTTAGTTGTGTAGAGCATGTGCTTTCGGTGCGATGAGCAGCCTAAAAGCAGGCAATTTTTTTGCGTTTTACTTGCATATTAGCGAACTGTTTACACAAAAAGTTGAAGCGCTGCAAGCAATAACGACAAATGTATGACGTGTAACACGTWTTTATTAAAAAAAAAAAAAATWCTCATATATTTCATCGACGATACGGGACCACTGTAGCTGCCACATAAACTGATGGATGAAATACATGTCCTTGCGTGGTATATTKGTTTATTGCCAAGGTAACTACACGAAATTTGACATAGATTATGATCTTGATCTAAAACTCAGCGATCCAAACGACGTTAGATCTCCCCGTTCCCACGACAGTCGGGTCTACGAAAACCGGAACGGACCCGGATTTTTATCCGGCCAAGGACTGTCAACTCGGCAGAATTTTGCCGTTACAACAACAACAACAACAACGTTAGATCTCCGAAAGCACAGCCCTTGGCCGGATAAATTCCGGGTCAAGTCAGACAAAGTAGAACCGGCTTTGTAGGAATTGAACATAAATAGATAATAGATAGCATAAGTTATGATGTTGTTTTTGTAACGAGCAGCTAATCCTAATTAGAAAGTTTGTCATCAAGGTCATACAAAGATAGGCTCAGGAAACGGGCTGTTTCGATGGGGTAGGACTATATGGACAGGGGTGTCAGATAAATAGGGTTAACATTATATACAAAGAGGGGGCTGGTATCTTGCGGGGACTCGTTTCACGCTGGACATATTATGGTGTTCAACATGGAAGGATCTCTTGATGCTCCTAGGAGGCGTTTCCGCTCCAAGCAGTTGACTGCAGGGATGATTTCTGTGAAAGCACAATAGCAATAGCAATTAGGCATCTTAACTGGTAGCTTAAGGGCTTCACTATGCAGGTGTTCTATGGGAGACATCAAGAGGCATCCTGTAGTAGGCCGGAGTGCAGTTTTCTGACAGCTTCCTCGTCTGCATTTCGCTGCAACCAGTCGACCATATTGGCGGGGCCTAGTTAGGGACAGGCAGGCCGATTATCTTGATTGTTGMCAAAAACGTTTCTTTATATTTTCCCCAAATTCTGCTGGTTGCCGACTTTGCTTTGACTAAGCAAACATAAAAAATGCATAGCTTATGATTCAAGGCAACGCTTCAATCTCCGAAGAAATTTTTTAGTTCGGATCACTATTTGCTTAGTGTATAAATATGTTATATAACTGTCAATAAACTACACTACAACTCACACATGCACTATTTTCTACAAACACTACATGAGACAAAATAAAAACAGAGCAACTAATACCTTCGTACGTTAAGAAGCAGCGTGTTATTCTTATRTTAAAACTAGGAACTGCATAAATTAAAAGTAACTGATTTTAAAAACGCCAAAATATGTTGAAAGGCCCATAACCACAAGCGCCACCGAAGCAGAAATGAATACATTACTCAACAGCTGCAAAGGGGGAAAGGTTTAAATATTTTAAAATTTTTCTATAAACATAATAATTCAATTGTCACCTTATCCTGCCATTTGCGATTAAGAATACACTTGCTGTACGGCATGCTAGTGAACGAAACGCTGTTGTATAGCGGCACCCACCAGCTGGGGAACCAGCGGAACAGCTGCGTGTCAAGCCATTTGCGGCAGCGGAAGCTAATGCGTTTGGTCAAATCGCGCATCTGTAAGCGATTAGAGAAGTARAGAGTATGAAATTGTAAAATTTATATATTTATTTGCGCACCTCAACGTAGTTATACATGGCCAGATCGCAAACGGCATGGGCATCGCGCCAACGCAACTCGGTGAATTGCTCCAATATTTCGGCGGTACTGAGATTGGGCTGATCGAAGAGTGACATGAGCAAAGTGCAATCTTCCATACCGGCATTCAGACCTTGTCCGTAGTAGGGCACCATAGCGTGTGCAGCGTCGCCGAGAATGAGCGCCTTATCGCCGTAATGGTAGGGATGGCACTGCGTATAAAAAGAAAATTTGTGGTTAGACTTTGAAGTTGAAATTGAGAAACTTTTCAYTACTGCTTACCTTCACTGAGACCAAATGCTGTGGTGGCATTTTAAAGAAATCCTTAAGCAGCCGCTCCTCKCCAATTAGTGGCACTGCATCGGCATAGTATTTGTGGAAGAAATTTAGTAATTCTTCGTTGGTGCGTATGGTGTCGAACACTTTGAATGGCATGGACAGCGTAACTGTGAAGGATTTATCTTGATTGGGCAGTGCAATCATCATGAAAGCATCACGTGGCCAGATATGCAAGTAATTTTCAGGCATTTGGAACTTTATGAATAAAATAGTAATTAATTAGAGCGCAAAGAGCTTTGAATATGTAAATACCTCGCCATTCTTCGCTGGTATGCAAAGCTCTAAATAGCCATGTTCGATGTACTCTTGCGAATAGTTAACGCCAGGCGTTTTGACCAATTGTTGACGCATTGTGCTGAAGGCGCCATCACAGCCTACAACCAAGTCGGCGTTGGCTTCCACTATTTCTTTGTTGGGAGCGCTGTAAATTAACATAATTGTGACAAAGTAATAAAATATAGCTTTCAARGCACAACAAGAAGCTGAATTAAGCTGCAAATTTAAATAAAAYAGCAACTCACCGCTTAAATTCCATGCGCCCGTGCGTCAAATTCACATAGTTCAGCTTATGCTCGAAATGGCGCTGAATATTAGGAAATTTTTCACCAGCTATGGGGAAATTAAAAAAAATAAATAAATATTATAAAATTATTTTAAGAAATTTTAATTATTAAAAAAATTAAAAAAAAAAAATTTAAATAAAAAAAATTATGAAAAACATAATTTATGAAAAATATTAAATTTACAAAAATCATAAATTCAACAAACCATTCAAAAGCACTTCGTTTAAATACTTGCGCCCCACGGAGTAGAGACACTGATTTGTGCAGGGATCATACAGCACCACCGTGCGATTGCCTTTGATATCGTGCAACATGCGTCCACGCATCGGTATCGCTGTAGCGAGCACCTCCTGTTCCAGCCCTACCTCGGCCAATGCCTTGCGCCCACGTTGCGACAAGGCAAGATTAATGCTGCGACCTTGTACCAGCTCCGCGGTACGTATATCCTCACGGTATTCATATAAATGCACCTCGTGACCGCGTCGTGCGAAACTGAGTGCGGCTAACGAGCCCACCTGTAAATGAAAATGCTCGTTAAGTCGAGTTGACAGTCCTTGACCGGATAAAAATATTCGKGTCCGTTCYGGTTACGAATAATTAATATACAATAATTTCTAAAATTTTTAACGGACCATTAAAAAATTTGAAAAATCGTTTCAAAACAAATTTATATACTTATATGTTCACACCCTAAATATTAGACTCGAGTCATCGTAGAGAAAAATTTTCTTATTTGACAAGATTTCTTCTCAAAATTTGGCACAAATTCGGAGCACTATACCATGTAACTGCCATTCAAACTGATCCATCAAAATCAAGATAAAGATCTTTTCATATTATTTTTTTATTATAAAAATTATTATAGCTTTGATTTAAATTAGTGAATAACGTTCCAAAGTATACATGCTGCCAATTAGCTATCAATSAAAAGCTAAAATATATTAAAAGAAAGAAAAGTTTTGAAACGACGTGTGCCGATTCAATGATAATGATGCCTCTGCACCTCTGCTTGACAATGTCAATGCCATACTGCACTTATCAGCGATTTGACTTTATCACTTATAAGTTTGCCGACTTTATATGAATTATTCTTTCATGTCTGAATTACGCTTTGTTTGTAGCTGTATATGTATGTATAACTTATTATAATTTTGCAAAATCCAACCACAGGAGATAGAAATGATTTTTTTTCTCAACCTTGTGCTAAATAAGTGTAATAATATATTCTGAACAATTATTGAGATTGTTTCGTAGTAATAGTGGTTTATGAGAATGCAATAGACGTGCATATTTAATTTATTTGAAATTTATTAAACAATTATAAACACTTGCGTACTTAATATGTCTTTAAATGAGTTTTTAATGGTTAGTTGATTTATGAAAGTCAAATATATTTATTATATATAGATATGTACTTATACACACAATAATTATCGGCTGTATTCAAATATTGGCTTATTTTTTTACCTTTGATTCAACTATAACCTGAAAATCGGTTCTTGTCACTGTGGTTTGTGAACACTTTTTCCAATTCAAATGATTTTTAGCTACATTCTTGTGATTTTTGAACACCCTATTTTTTTTTTTTTTAAACCTCTTTAATGTACGCAGGACACTTAAGATTGATTGTGAATAAATCTTTAAGAAATTTAAAAATTGGTTAAAACAAATTCTTACTTCTTTTAATACTTTTTTAGTAAACTTGGCGTGAAATGAAAAGTAATTTTGCATACATATTTCGCAAAAAAAAAAATTCACTAAGCTCACTCACCAAACCACCGCCAATAATAGCAATTTTCAGAGGTGCACGGGATTGTAAATTATTTCCATTTTCCGTTGATTGCGGTATAGCATTTGACATTTTGGTTTACACTTAAAAAAAAAAAAAATATTTGAAAGTTGAAAAAACTATTACTTTAAAATGCTATACTATATAGAATTTTTTCTCTGATTCCACACTCTATTGCTACTCCACGTTACTAAATCAAATAAGAGAGTGCTGCTATAAAGCGCATAACTTGCCGCCGCCACCGATTAGAATACAATGACTTAAACTGCGCAGCAAACACCAAGCATTAGACGAAATCATTATATGCACAAGATAATATAAATATGTACTCTATGTGGAGCATTACCTTTGCAACTATAAAATTCAAGCCATAAGTACGTCCCAAACAACACTATATAATAATACACTATTTTGTGATGTTTCTATATGATGTGATATATTTGTCGAGGCTTGTTTGTGTAAACACCGTGGCTGTGACCGCAATCCTGTGTTAGGGATGCATATCATAAATCGCCCACTAGCCTACATAAAATCTCGAAGAGTGTGACGTACGAAACCACAACCCAAGAAGCCTTAGAAATGGAATACTTTCAGTTTTTCTTTTATGCTTAATTCACAGCCACAATCTACATACACCGTTGTGTTTACTGGTACGAACTAATTATTATGATTTTATGGTAATAGCTCTTATCTCAATCTCTTAGATATAATATAAATCTTAATTTCTGGCAGTCTTAAAAGATTTCGGAAAAACATACATGTGAGTTGATATACAAAAGGACAACTTACTTTTGCATGCTGCTTCCATATAATTCATTTTAAATTAAGAAACACCCGCAGTTGTGATATGAAGATTGCACGTGGTGCCTACAGCAGTGTAGCAACTCCTTATTACTCTCAATATGCGCTCATTTGTTATTGAAGTGTTGTCTAGTGGCGTTTCCAATGATAAGCGTAAATGGGGTGCGCGATTCCAATATTCACCCAGAGCTGGACGCATGCCTACACAGCCAGCGAGATTTAGGGAAGCGGATGGCATTTCATATGGCTCGCTCATTTCTTCGTTATCTATAATTTAAAGCTTATTAATTTTTACTTTCCTACTAATATAAATTATTACTTGCCCATATCTTCAGGTACTTGTTGTTCTTCCTCAATGTTGACTAACAAATTAACGTAGACGAAAGCAATATGGTGCTCTTTAGATAATTGGTAAACTAAATTGTTTAGTTTTGCCAGCAAATATTTTCCTTAAATAATATTTGTAAAGTATATTATATTATGTTTATAGAATCTGTTGAAATTTCCAAACCTTTAAGATGGTTCAATTCGCTGCGATATTTAAAAAACACAGCCGGTAATGCATCGATAATAACCAATTTTATATTACCGCCGTCAGCATCAGCACCTGCATTCAATTGCAAATCAAGCCTTTCTAGTATTTCGCACAAACCCTCGGCAGTTCCTGTGCGCTCAACTAAGATATCTTGCATTATACGCCCGCAAATATTATTGGGTACATGACGGCAGCGTAACATTTCCATTATACGCGTACCAGAAAAGTCGCATTTTGTATCTATGTATAAAACTGTGCCTTGAGTTTGTGCCGCAAAATTGAAAGCAATTGTATGACACAATTGAGTTTTCCCCACGCCCGACTTGCCACATATTTCCCATATACTGCCGGTTTTCAGCGGTGTTTCAGCCAACAGAATGTCTAACCTGCTGACAGTAAAGATAATGAAGTTTTTCTTTACATTATTTATATATTAAGGTTAATCACTTACTTTTCTATACCGGTGTTGTAAATTTTCGTATACGTTTTCCAATTATTCAAATTACTTTGCTGAAGGTGGAAGAAGTCTTTYCCAATTTTTTCTTTTAACTCCAATATGGCGGCTTCCGTAAGACCCGTAATTTCCATTAATTCCGCATTACTTGTAATGAGCAATTCATATCTGGTAAAAATACACTTCTTTTGCAACTTTCTTATGAGATAAGTGGATAAACCAAGTCCGTCAAATTGCTCCAAATCGGTCATATTAAAACGCGAATCTGTAGAGCTTTCAAATTTTTAAAGTTCCACGACAGAATGCCCCTCAAGCCAAAATTAGGCGCTAAACAGCTGAAGTGCTAATTTATTTAATGAAGAACCAATTCGATAAATCGATAAACAATTTTTCAAAATGGAATATAATTCCCTTTTTTCTAATATATCTATTTATATTTATATTAATTGTTAAAATAGCTGAAAAGAATTTGATTTAATTTACAATTTAAAAGTTATTTTGTAAATTCTAATTATCACGTACGAAATTGTGAACTATGTTGGGCCATTTCGACGCTGCCGCCACTTTTTTCAATATTATTGACAATGAATTTCGGGTACTTGTTCATGCAACTCTGCTTAAAGATGGCTGACAATATAGCGGACGAAACGCAAAATGGATGGTTCGCTGGCTGATTTTTCACTTCGCCGTTTCAGTTTCCGTAATGTTCTCAACGCGTTCAGAGGTGGTACGCACATTAGTGCGCTTGATGTTTATGTGAAATTCTAAAAATTGAATGAGACGGAACATACGGTGATCTGTGCGTGTGAAGAGTATAGCCTATGCTGAAATCCGGTGAAGCGCAGAAAATTTCCATAGATTTTTACATAGAATTTGAATTGTGATTTTTGTGGATAATAGTGTAAAAATATTAAAAAATTTTGTGTTCCGATTGAAATTGAAGTTTAAAAATTCGAATTGTCATTGAATTTTGGACAGATGTCTATAGGAAAACCAGAAATTTCGTGATTGAAAAAAGCTGTCTGAGGTGAGTTGAAATGGTCGTTGTGCTATTCATTCGTTTGTTCGGGATAGAGAAAAGTCGATTAGAGCAGTGTTGCATTTGAAGTACCTAAATATAAAATATTCGAAGCTTAAAAATGTAGTTCAAAAAAATGATGCCTATGTAATAAATGGGGCCGATTTTTTAAATAAATCTATACATTTGTTTAATGGGCTGAGGTATTAAATCGGTAGATTTGCCGTCAAAATTTTCCTAGTGCGAAAAAGTGTATATGGTTGACAACCCTCAATGTGGCATTCGGCAAATGAAATATCAATATGGCCGCCGCATAAAAACAGGGAAGTCGTTTCAAAGTTGCGCGATGTTTCGTTAATCAATCGTTCTCAGCACAGTGTTGTCGTTGTTGTTTTTTATTTAGTAAATTGGTAGCAATTTTTTAAATAAAATTTTAAATGAATATGTATCATTAACTGAATTTAAAAATCTTTGAAGTGAAAAACTTTAACAACAAAAAAAAAATTGATTTTAAAATAGGTAATATAAACATTTGCCTAATAATAATTTAGTTGTTATTGTTTTTGTTTTCGCCATTAAAATTGAAAATTAATTATTTAAATCAAAGTATATTTTGTTTTATAAAAATTACAAAACACAACCCATTGTATTTTAAATTTATGTTGAAAACGTTTAGGTACGTAATTTATACATGCATTTCATATTTGGTTTCATGTTTTTTATTCATAGATTATTTTTTTATTCATAGATATTTTCTTTATTCTTTTATTCATTGATATTTTTTTTATTTTTAATGTTTTTTACACATCGATGTTAATTATTGTCCCTAATAATTTGTTCAAGTGTTTTAATTTTCTAATTATATATACGCTTGGTAACTGGAATGTTTAATATTGTGTTCTTCCTAAATTTAGCAGTTGCCGAGGGTTGGGTGGTAAAGTATTGTTTGTTTTGGATGGGGTTTTACGGCAGGATGCGCTTTTCTTTTTTTAGCTATTTTAAATTTAAATTTTAAACAACTCTAAGTTAAAGACTGTGCTTTGATTAAAATTTTAGAAAAAAAAAAATAGTAAACTTGAAATTCACTATAATTATATACCTATGTACATATATACTTACAAAAGTAGGTTTATATCATGTATGATACTATCAATAAGTTAATCCGGCGGAGTTATTTGTGCAATGTGTAGATCATTTGCAGTTTTATGTATGTATGTATGTATGTTCATATGGCTATTATTTGCTGCAGTCTAATAATTGAACATACACATACATACACATTAAAGAGCAAGAGCACTCTGTGTTATCATTAAACTGTGTGATAAAACAATTTATATTCTTGCGAAATTAAAGCATGTTTAATTTAATTTTAAATTATTTTATATTTATAAATAATTAAAAAATGCAACATTTAATTATTGTTCAAAGTCCAATTTTATTTTTATAATAACATCTCGAATTGCAACTGGCTCTTTTTTTTGTTACAAAATTATTGCTGTTGATAGGACTTTAAATAACTTTGTATGTCTTTTTTAAACTCATGCGTCTAAAGTACAAATTAAACAAATTACGATCATTAAACTTGCAAAATATTAGATAAAAATTATAAATTGTGCATAATAATTTCTTCTTTGAGTAAAAAAATCAAAATCTAATTCAGTTAAATTTATCCTAATATGTTATATGAGTATGTAGTACATAGACACATAAATTATACACATTTTGAATATGCATTTATTATTGTCATAAAAAAGTCGCTTTGTAAACAAATAATATTTTATGTATAAAATTATAGTATTTATTATAAAAAATCCCACTATGCTTCGCTTCAATATATTAGAATATTTTTACGCAAACTTTTGCCGGTCTAGGAAGACAATAAACAGATGTTATCTTTCTTGATGTCCGCCAAGCATTGTACAAAGTTTGGCATCTAGTTTTGCTAATTTAAAAGGTTATTCTTAGGGCGATCTGCACGTACAGTAGTGTAGCGAATTCAAATGTTTTACAAGCTTTTCAAAATAAAGTTCTGCGCACTATTTGGAACATCATGAAAATATATTTGCGATGCAACTGCTGGACACATAGTTTATATTGAAAAGCTACCACTCATTACACCTCCCCCTTCGATTCAATTAATGTATTAAAMTTTTTTTGTTAAAGGGGTAGTAAGGTAAACGCAACCATTTTTTCAAYAATTTTTTTTTYCCACACAAATTTTTATTTGAGAGTTCAGGCTTTTCATATGTTATTCTACATATAATATAGTACAGAGAAAAATTTTTTTTCTTAATTTTTCTTCATATTCGGTGGAGATATGGTTGACCGGAAGATGTCATCTTTAATAAGTGGTACCCACGATTGATTTCTCCATTGTGGATGATCTAAAACGAACGGAATACATTTAATACATTACATACATGGAAAGCTGTGACCTTCGACTAAAATAAACAAATAGTGCAACTTTATTTTTTTTTTTAATATATATATATTTTTTTGTACTAATTGTGTCATAATGTTGTCAAATATCTATAAACAATGATGATTATAGGCCATTTGATAGCCAAGTCTTTTCGGCCAAGGAGATTGGATAGAATCGTGGGTACCAGTTCAAAAAAATACTGTTTGGAGAAAAACGCGTTTAAAGATCGCCAGCTATGCGATTTCAGCACATGACACCTTGCGGCGGCAAAAAAATTGTTTCGATGTTTTGAAAAATGTTTACCATACTACCCTTAATGTCACACTACCATAATTTATGTTCAATGTTTTTTTCATGGAATTTAGCTAATTCTTTTTTTTTCGAATTAAACTATACTAATTTTGTCATTTGAAATAAACATTTTGATTTGGAAGTGGTTTAGTTTTAGTATGTGCCAAAATTCTTAAGTAATGCTTATTCAAAACACCGAGAAACCAAAATGCCGACATGTAAAAAATATTTTACCTAATAATAATATATCGAAGAACATAAATAGAATTCTACTGACTAAGGGTTATGATCCTGAGCGTGTTCGTGGCTGGAAGCCGAAGGCCGCAAAATTTAAAATCATGGGTAGATCGTCGAAAAAGGACTAAACATGATATCAAATTTTTTATTTTTTTTGTTTCTAATTATTATATTTTCTTATTTCAAAATCATAAAAATAATCGTTATTTATTGTCGCCGATATTCTTATATAAATAAATTAATATGTTTCATGCCTATCGTTTTATTTTTAATTTCACATATAGTTTATTGATTTTGCAAATTAATCAATGTTGCTAAATCAAACATTTTAATTATATTGCCAACTTATATACATACAAGTATAATAATCATGTACCGCATATTTGATAAGCAAGGGCACTCTGTGTTATCATTTTACTGTGTGATAAAACAATTTGTAACCTTGCTAAAGAAAAACAAAATTTGCTTTACACTTTTGAAATACATACCTTATTCGAAAGTGATATAATTTTGTAACAAAACTCGATAAACTCGCAATATATGTACATATGTACAAAGCAAAATGGAATTTTAAAAATTTTAATATATTTTGATATAAATTTTCTGAAATTTATTGCAAAGCAATAACAACATTTTCAATCTCTTCTCACAGATGCATCAAACATGAATGAAGGTGAGTCAGCAGGAGGGGGGCATCAACGGGCTAGCCCAGCCCCTCCTGCTGTATCCGACCATAGATCAGTTTTATCGTCTACAAATACAACAGCATCGGTGGCTACAACCACCTATACGGGTATAATTACACCAACAACTATAACCGTTGCCACACCTGAGGCACATCAAGTAGTGGCCACAACGTTTGTTGATACATCCGTTACACCTCGCAGCTTTCAGCAAGCGTTCACACAGCAACATTTGCCAAAATTGCAAACACAGCAACAACAAATTAACACAACAACAACAACAACAAGAATAACTTCAACAAATTTACAAAGTTCTCAAAACAAATCGCTACAACAGAAATTTCAACAAGTGGCGCAGGCGCAGCAAACGTCTATGCCGCAAAAATCACTTATCGCGGTAACAGAAAATACAGCGAGTGATTTTGTTTCGTTAGCACAAAATCCAATTGAAAGTATAACTGGTGCACAGAATACGCAACGCGTTATAACGACGGAAACGTCAGGCAGTCTTATTAATAGTTTTATATCCTCAACGAGTACGTCAAGTGTAATTGGAGAGGCGGCGCAACAAGATACGTACAGCGGTTCACCGCTGGCCAAGCGTCCGAAACTAGTGGGGAATAGTATCGGCGGTGGTAGCCTGACTGCTTCGTTGTTGCCAGCAAGTGGGAGTACGGCGGATAACAGCAATACGGCAGTGTCTGCACCACAGGATATAAATGCGCTCAAGAAGCGCATTGTGGAGCAAAAATATCTCCGTTTGCGTAGTCTTAAAGAAAGGTACACAAATTAAACGATTTATTTATGGAAAATAAATACTAAAATATTTTTTTTTTTTTGCTTTTTACGATTTGTTTAGACACACAGAAAATGTCGCCGAATTATTCTATTTACAAAGCGGTGGCAACATGATGGACTACCCAACGTGGCGTAAGAAACCACCAACCCCACAATTCGTCACCTTTAGCAATGCTTATCGTCTAGATCAGTTAGTTAACGAGGACAAAGCTGCTGCATTAGCACAACAGCAACAGCAACAACAACAAAAATCAACTGATAACATAGCAACTATAATTGGTGTTGCCAGCGGCAATCAGCAGCAGCAGCAGCAGCAACAACAATTGCAAACACAAAAACAAACACAAGACTATTTGACCGCAATAACAAATAAAACGGTTAGTATAAACAATACACACATATCCATAGAATTTGTTGTTGTCAGCTAGTTACATATACGCTCAAAATGATGATAAAATGTCACTGAACAAGCTAACGGCCTCTATTTTTGAGAATGTTGGCTTCCAAAGGATGTTCGCATTTGCGAGGCATTTGTCTGATTCATAACTAGTAAATTAAAAAAAAAAAAAAAAATTGACTGCAAACACTTTCAATGCGTATAACTCGCTCATACATTGATTAATTTTGTGTGTTTTTACTGCGTTTTTTCTCCACAGAGTACGCAATCTCAAATAGCTACAGAAATAAATAGTAGTAATAGTAATAGTAGTGGTGGTAGTAATAGCAACAGCAGCGGCAGTGGCGTTGCGCCCACAACAGCAGCTGCCACAACGAACGCTAGTAATTTGCTCAATGCTACAGTAGTGGCAGCAGCAACAACCACAACAACAGCGACAGCAACAACTTCAACACCTGGTAGCGCGAGTGTCAGTGGTAATTCAACTACCACCAATGCAAGTGGCGACGTGCTGCCACAGGGTGCTGAAATCAAAATTCCCGCCGTAGGTGCAACGCCTGTGGCAGTCTCCACAAAACTACCAGCAGCTGTTGTACAACTGACCCAACAAGGTATGTACGCCTATGTAATATGTACCCATCACACAATCTCATAGTGTTGATATTCTTTGTTGATAACATTTCATACGATTTCCCTAGAAATAACAAAAACAAAAAGCTAAAGATAAAAATTGAACAAACGAAAATTTTAATTGCAACTTCCTCTTTCGCTTTCCTAACCGTGCACAACATATACTACTACATACACACTCACACGAGTCGCTCTCCGTCTGTCTTCTTTGTTTTTTTTTTTTTTGTGTTGTTTCTGTTTCTGTTTTTAATAAGAACATATTTTATACATTTGTTTAACATTTTCTAACAAAATTAACCAGCCTTTACTTATTTTGTATTTATTGAATTTTTTCTTGTGTACAACTAAAAATTATTGTAAATTGGCGCAATTTCGAGTTTATGAAGAACGTTACAAATTAAATTGTTTAAACATAATTTATCTCATATTCATTTGTATGAATAATAATAACATTTAGACATCTTTGGCCACTTTATCTAATTTAGCTGTATATATATTTTCTTTCTTGTATTACCACAACCATCTAACTTCTATTTCACAACACATTTACACACACTCGCTCACTGTATTCTGTTGTGTATCATCTCTACATTGTATCATTATATAGGTCACATACCCGGTAGACCTTTAGGAGGTCGGCACGGGATGGTATTTGGTCAAATACCCGCCCCACCAGCTGTAGGAAATACTACCTTACCTTTGGTGCCAGGTGCTTATCGTTTTACTCAGAATAAGCATTTCAATTTGATTTTTTTTTTTACTTTATGATCGATTTCATAGTTTTTGAATTGCGTATTACTTAGCTAAATTGTGTCGATTTTCATATTTACTATAACCATACAACATAAATACGTACCTATTTTTTTTCCAAACTTTAGTTCTTGTTTTCCTTTTGAGGTAGCATAGTTTGAGTGTGCATTCTATATGCAATTTGCTGCATAAACTTGTATGTACGTCTTTATTTCTGATATTCTCGATTTTTATTTTATTGCTTTTTTATGCTTCTTCTCGTAAACATAAAGTTTTTTTTTAATTAAAAATAATTGGATCTGTTATTGGTTTTAACTAGTTGATTTTTTGCATACAAAATATTTCATTTCTTTTAAATTTGATTTAAAGCCACAATTGACTTACAAATACATCTACAAACATATAGAATATTCATGTGATTATTTTGTATAATTTTAATTTACAATTCCGGCCACGAGTTTGTCTTTCTGAATAGTGCAGTGTGGATATTGAGGTTCAGTTCGCTTGTAGAAATAGCTAATCGAAAAATTGAAAAGCATTATAAATAAAAAAGTAATTAAAATAAAATGGAAAGGTCTGTAAATAAAT
>NW_017535852.1:1926677-1927860 GCF_001853355.1 Bactrocera latifrons | reverse complement strand
TTTTCACTTCAAACATTTCTAAAAAAACGAAAATATGAAAAATAGGTGAAACATGAAAAAATAATAAACGTAGTAAATAACACATTAAAAAATTGTAAAAAGCATAAAAGTTAGAATAGTTGGAAGAATTATATAAAAGAAAATTTTATAATAAATATGAGGTAATAGTTCAACGCTACGACCAGGATACAAAGTGTAAACATTATTCAGTCCTATATCGGCCTGATAGGTTAAGAATGGTCTTATTTTTTCCTTCTGCATAGAAATGCCTCTAGTTGTCTAGTTAATATAAAACATTCATTATATCTTGAACAGCATCAGTCTCCGAGATATCGACCTGAAATTTTGTACACCTCTTTTTCGCTTGTGTAGGAACCGCCGATATCAAATCACGTCATACAAACTGAACGATCAAAATTCTGTCCTTGAATGGAATGCAGCTTCGGTCTAACCGAAGTTATAGTTGTTATAGTTTTTTTTTTTTTTTTTTTTTTTTTTACCTCCAAAGCGTAATGAACTTTAAAGCTTTTAATTTTTTTTTATCTGTTGGCCAATAATCCTTTAAACGCATTTAAATATTTTTGTTTTGCTTACAGTTATATAAAAATCACCACCTACATATTGTTTAATAATTTCTTTATATGTATTTGTGACTATTTTATTAAATGTCTTCATCAATACAAGTTCTCCATAATATTTATTACACTAATAATATATCATACGAAATTATAGAGATTTTAATATAGTGTATTCTCCGGGCTTTTGATACTTTTTGGACCTACTTTTCATAATAATATTTATCTATCACCTCGTACATAACCTCAAACGCATATGAAGAAAGTTTTGTATTAACAAAAACTAAACTCAGTTTGTAGAGTTACCTGCAAGTATTTAAGTTTATAGGCTTATTTGTAGTTCCGCACTACTAGAAATCTTGCTAAGTGCCTGAAATCTGCAATTGCAAGATCTTGATACATTAGTGCTAAATGAAATTTTAAATGCGATATTGCCAATTGATTGCTTACAATCCAGAAGCCTAATCATTCTAGATTATCGCATACATTTGTTATACAATATTTTTTTTCATATCTGGTTTATATTCAATTTTTTTAGTCTATATTTTAAAAGATTTGTTTTTTTAAGTTGCTTATAATATGTATTTATTTCATATAAATAATATTTC
>NW_017535852.1:1922527-1925718 GCF_001853355.1 Bactrocera latifrons | reverse complement strand
TAATTTCTATTTATATTATATTTTTACATATAACAATTTTTTTTTTTATTTATTTTAAAGTATTCGTTTTATAACTTTTCCTTTAATCTCTCGTTCGCACTTTTTCAAGTTCTGTAAAATCGAAATTTTTATCTCACAGGATTTTTCTCGTCATAAAGTGCCATAGAAATAGTTTTTGCGATATTGCCAATTGATTGCTTACAATCCAGAAGCCTAATCACTCTAGATTATCGCAAACAATTATGCAAGTAATCAAATGAGCTGTAGATTAAGTGCCGGTATTATTTGCTAAGGCATTTGTGGTTGAAAGCAACACATTTATTTACTTTATTTATCTACTACTAAGTTCTCAATACCCAATCATCGTCTCATTTCGCTCCTTTTTTTATTTGTTTAAGTATTTAAGCACTAATACCCAATTGATTAATTGGTTTTCTAACGAAAAAATTAGACAATTATTGGTTTTGCCTGTAACGCCTAACGCTTGTTGTTGGTTTCGTATGATTTTTGCATCCCACCAACGCATGTACCGTTGTGTCATTAATTTTTGCTCAAATTTCACTACAATCAACTATAATTTCTTTAACAACTGCTTACTCCTTCAGGTGGCACACCGCTCGTACCTGCTATCGGTAGTAGTGTTGGTGGCGGCTCACCAGCAGTTTTGCGGCGCAATGGTAATGGCGCCAACGCAGCTGCCTCACCCGGCGGCACAACCGGAGTTGGAAGCAGCAACTTACAGACCAACACGCCGGCGACGCCCAATGCCGTGCTGGTGCCGGCGACTGTAAATGGCGGCGGCGCAGTTGCAGCTGCGGCCAGCGGCAGTAGCAGTAGTGTCGCGCTAAGCGGCACCACCAGCAGCCTGAACACGCCCACTACGTCGAATAGTGTGCAGGAGTTTTCATTCAAAGCCAAGCAAGAGGTTTATGTGCTCCAGCGCGTATCCGAATTACAGCGAGAGGGATTATGGACTGAGAAACGTTTGCCAAAACTGCAAGAGCCCAGCCGACCGAAGGCGCATTGGGACTATTTGCTGGAGGAGATGGTCTGGTTGGCGGCGGATTTTGCGCAAGAGCGCAAATGGAAGAAGAATGCGGCAAAGAAATGCGCCAAAATGGTGCAGAAATACTTCCAGGACAAGGCGAATGCAGCGCAGAAAGCGGAGAAGGCGCAAGAGGCGCATCTGAAGCGCATAGCCGCATTCCTGTCGAAGGAGGTGAAAATGTTTTGGTCCAATGTGGAGAAATTGGTGGAGTATAAACACCATACCAAGCTGGAGGAGAAGCGCAAGAAGGCGCTGGATCAGCATTTGAGTTTCATTGTCGATCAGACGGAGAAATTCTCACAGCAATTGGCGGAGGGCATGAATAAGAGCCTCATGGATGCAACGGCCGGTGCCAGTGGTGCGCCTAGCATGGACTCGAGCAGAATATCGTCGCCCAAACGCGAGGCGACGGCGGGCAATGGCTCCGATGGTAAGTTCGAGAGAAATGAAATAAATAAATTTGAGTGAAATTAACGGTATGCATTGTTTGTGCGCTCCAGATGATTTCCGTCCAGAATCCGGTTCCGAGGATGATGAGGAAACAATTGCTAAAGCGGAGGAAGAGGCCGCCGACGTTAAAGAGGAAGTTGCCGCATTGGAAAAAGAATCCCAAATGGATCTAGATGATTTTCTCAAAGATTTACCAAAAGGCTATTTGGAAAATCGTGAGAAAATCATGCTGGAAGAGGAAGAAGAAGATTCCAAAATGGCCACTAGCAGCCAAGAAGACGATGCCGATGATGCCGAATTCGAAGCGAATGAAGAGAGCGATGACGATGAAAACACAATTAGCAAACAAGAAGAAGACGAAATGGATATCGATCATCAGAAGGAAATCGATGATTTGGAAGCAGATAATGACTTGACGGTCGAACAATTGCTGGCCAAATACAAGTCCGGCAAAATTGATGAAYCAACAACGGCAATGACGGCGCGCAACAAGAAGTGTACGCCGCCAGCGAAAAAACGCGCGAAAATCGAAATCGATTCCGACGATGACGAAGTGGCTGACGATGCCAGCAGCGATGGCACGGTCGTTGAAACGGAGAGTGAGTCGGGCGGCGAAGACACCAACGATGAGGAGGCGCCTACGTCCAACGACGAGAGCGAAGAGAATGAGCAGGAAGACGGTTTAAAAAGTCTGCTGGAAGATGTAAGTGCGCAATGCATTCGAAACAATATGTGCGAGGCTTAGTAAAATATTTTACATTTACTATTTTTAGACTGAGGGCAACAGCAAGGATGATATGATTAAAGATGCGGCTGCTTTAGCCGAGAGCATACAACCCAAAGGTAATACGCTATCATCCACAAATGTGGTGACGCCGGTACCATTCCTGCTGAAGCATTCCCTGCGCGAGTACCAGCACATCGGYTTGGATTGGCTGGTCACCATGAATGAGCGCAAACTCAACGGCATACTCGCCGATGAAATGGGCTTGGGTAAGACCATACAAACCATTGCCTTGYTGGCGCATTTGGCCTGTGTCAAAGGCAATTGGGGACCACACTTGATTGTGGTGCCGTCGTCGGTGATGCTCAATTGGGAGATGGAATTCAAGAAGTGGTGTCCGGCCTTCAAAATACTCACCTACTATGGCACGCAGAAAGAGCGTAAGATGAAACGCGTCGGCTGGACGAAACCGAATGCATTTCATGTTTGCATAACGTCCTATAAATTGGTCGTGCAGGATCAGCAGAGTTTTCGGCGAAAAAAATGGAAATATCTGATACTGGATGAGGCGCAGAATATAAAAAATTTCAAGTCACAACGCTGGCAACTGCTGCTGAACTTCTCCACAGAAAGGTGAGTTGTTGTTGTGAATGATTGCGAGTTTGTTTGATTGTGTAGAAACCAACAGCACCATAATCAGTGCTTATTCGATTGCTAAACTAGAATAAGAACTACGCTTGGGTGCTGAAAGCAAACGAATGCTTCAAAGCATTGCTTTCTCAGAGAGACTGCGCAAACTCCACTACGCAGGCTTGTCAAGTGCTTTGTGTACAAAAAACAAGAAAAATATATATTTTGCTGCTTTTTTTTGTAATTTTAATTTTTATTACAACCACAAATTCACTAAACCATCAAAGACCAAGGAGCAACTTGAACAAATGAAGGTTATCAAGAATGCGCCACCGTCAC
>NW_017535852.1:1907970-1921537 GCF_001853355.1 Bactrocera latifrons | reverse complement strand
TTAATTATTAAAAACATCTCAATTAATTATTTTTATTTAATCTCTTTTTTTATTTTATTTTGTATGCATTTTTGTTATTTTTGTTGTTGTTTCTGTAATAATTTTCTTAATTTCCAGACGTTTGCTGCTTACCGGCACTCCCCTACAAAACGATTTGATGGAACTGTGGTCGCTTATGCATTTCCTCATGCCCTATGTGTTTTCATCGCATCGCGAATTCAAAGAATGGTTCTCAAATCCCATGACCGGCATGATCGAAGGCAATATGGAGTACAATGAGACACTCATAAGTCGCCTGCACAAGGTATGTAATACAATCCACCAACCTGCTTGTATTAACTCCACTAATATAATCTATATTTATTGYATTTCTTCTAACAGGTCATACGCCCCTTCCTGCTGCGTCGCCTCAAAAAGGAAGTCGAGAAACAAATGCCGAAAAAATACGAACATGTTGTAATGTGTCGTTTGTCCAATCGTCAGCGCTATTTGTACGATGACTTTATGAGCCGCGCAAAGTGAGTTTGTAGCCAAAGATTTTTCTTTGAAATTTCATACCTTGATTTCTTTGAATCCATACTAATTTTATGTCATCATAATAATTTCATAGAACCAAGGAAACGCTGCAGACCGGCAGCCTTTTGAGCGTCATCAATGTGCTCATGCAGCTGCGCAAAGTCTGTAATCATCCAAATATGTTTGAAGTGCGTCCAACAATATCGCCATTTCAAATGGATGGCATAACCTATGAGGCGCCGAGAATTGTTTACGATCTGCTGGAATACGATCCATTTACGGTATGTAAAACAAATAATGATTAACATAAAGTTGATTAAAAATTTATTGCAAATGTTATGTATTACCGATTTTAAGATGATGATAAATTGTCACTGACATTCTGAACCAATCTATTATTGAGCGGTTCGGAATAAAAAGGATGTTCGCATTTGCGAGGCATTTGTCTGATTGATTCTGGTAATTATTGTGTTGCATTCTAAGGGAAAATAATAATTAATATTTTGTTTAATATTTCTTGTTTATCGCTTATAAAATAAGCCTACTTATGACATGGATCACCTCTTCGTAAGTGGCCTCAAACGCACAAGTCTAACCCGCTTTTCAAGTTGCCTAAGCTCGTAGGGCTCAATCTATTGTTAGATGAACTCTCGATGTATAGTCTAAAAGCACATGTAGAAATGTACTAAAATAAAAACATCTTGTCGACTGTTTGAAACACTTTGCATAGTTGTTGTAATCATATAAATTTCTAGAACAAGTTTAAATAAAATATTTACCTAAATCTTGTTGAAATTGCACAATTCCGAAGTTCTGATTAAAATTTTTCCGATTACAACTTATCGATATTTTCGACGCTGAGTTTTTTTATTGCCACCTGAAAACTTCAATATTATCGATAATTAAAATAATCATTAATTTTTAAATTTGTCGTTAAATAATTTTTTTTTAAATTGATTTCTAAATAACTGGTATTTTATATTATTTTTGATGAATGAAATCGTTTATTTTTAATTAAAAAATTATCGAAAATAACCTTTACTCTTAATTTTTTTAATTTTACATAAAAAACTACACATTTTTTCATTAATTATTTCCATTCGAAAATAAGAGTTGTTTTACATTATTTTCGATGAATAAAATCGATTAATCTTTCGGCCATTAAATGTACTTGAAAAAAGAGAACAATTAAAAAATAAAAAATGCTTTATTTTTTAAAAATTTATCGAAAATAATTGTTGCTCTTAATTTTTGGTTTGTTTGATTAAAAATTATGTTTTTAGACAAAAATTATTGTCGTTCTACCAACAAAATTTCCCCCCTTATTAATTTTTTTTAGTGGAAGGATAAATTTATTATTAACAATAAAATGGAAATCCTAGATGATTTTTAAAGAATAAAAATGCCACAWATCATTAATATTTGCTATCGATTACTATTATCGATAATTGAAACGAAACGAATTATCGATACTTTTTCAATACCGCTCCTTTTAATTTTTCATTTCTTTTATAAAAATTATATTCTCTATTTTGTTTTTCAGCAAATACAATCGTTGTTTTACGAATAAATTTTTCCGATTATACTTTATCGATATCTTCATTGCCAAGTTGAACTTAACATGAACACTAAATGGAAATCCTAGATTATTTTTCAAGATTAAAAATTATACAAAACACTTATATTTTTTATCGATTGCGATTATTGTAATTTAAACGAATTACTTTCATTTTTTTATTTGTAATAATTATATTTTAAATTTTATCGATTAATATTATCGATAATTAAAACGAGTTATATTTTTTCATTATTTTTAAAAAAATATCGTTGCTCTACCAATAAAAATTTTTTGATTATAATTTATCGATATTTTCAAAGTCAAGTTTCATTTATTACGATCCATAAAATCGAAATTCCAGGCAATTGTTGAAGAAAAACACACACAACATCGATAATTTTATTGATTAATATTATCGGTAATTAAAACGAATTGAATTGTTTAGTTCTTTTTTAACAATATTTTCGTTCTATGAATAAAATTTTTCCGATAATAATTTATCGATATTTTCAATGTCAAGTTTCATTTATACCGATCCGTAAATTGGAAATCCCAGACAATTGTTGAAGAAAAAATAATCCACAAAACATCGATAGTTTTATCTATTAATATTATCGATAACTACATCCATTTATCGATAGTTTTTACAAAATTTATATTTATAATATTAAGCAATAAGAGCAAGGTAATCTTGATGGATTTGTTTTGAAAAAGTACTAAAAAGGTTGATTTAGTTTATTAGAAGATCGAAATATGTATGTATATTCGCAACTCCTTTGTGTCTTTAAGTAATTTACTATGGATAAAGTTCGCGTTGGACGAAAATCACACCAAATATTGACCTTGTGCCAAGTTTGTGACGACAAATAAGTCGCTAAAGAATTTATATTCACTTTCCACACATATTTTTACTACCACAAAAGTTKTTCGAAAAGCATCAAGGTCGCGCCCAGAACGGTGGTGAATAAAATATATGCACAAACAAAGCGAAATAAAAGGAGAGAAAAAAATTTGATTTAATACAAACATTAAATCGCACAAAGTTCAGGCAAAATGTCATAAAATAATTATTTATAGATAACCTAGAATGCAACGCGTCACCAATGACCACAGCTAATAGATGCAAATCCCACATTTGATGTATGTAAATAATACATTTTAATGCAATATTCCCCCCTCTCTCTCCTTGCAGCACGTCGATTTGCATGCGCTCAATTTATTGCTAATCGATTTGGAGCTCACAYTCACCGCTTACGTTTCGCACAAGTCACGCGTACTCGAAGCACCTCGTAAGCTGATTGAGGAAATCGACAACGCGCCCGCACCGCCGCCCCCCTGCCCGCGTGGCAAATTCAAATTCTACATACGCGTACGCGATCAACAAGTGCAGCAGAATTTGAGCCAGCACAGCACAGCGACAGTGCGCGTCGGCGCCAGTCCCGCCATGCGCACCGAAGGCAATAAACTGGTGCCGTTGCGTGAGACGAACACCGCGAATATACGACTTGTGAAGCGCTTGAACAATATAAATCCGGTGAACATGTCCAAAATGCCCGCACTCTCAATGGCGCCCTCAACTTCGTCGACCACAGCGGCCATGGCGGTAACCAACAGCACAGCTAGCGGTGGCGGCAGCAGTGGCGTGAGCGGCATTGGTAATATACGCACCGCTACCGGCATATCCGTGACGCGTGTGCAAGTTGCACCGCCAGCGAGCGGTAATCTGGCGCCGCCGGCAGCGAAAATCGCCAAGCTCGTGCAACATGGCAGCGGTAAGGAGTATTTTATTGTTACTTCCTCCGCTGGTAGCAGCGCTTTGAGCGACACAATAAGCGGCAGTGGTAATGCGGCGGGCAATCGTTTGACGTTGGTGTGTAAGAGTGGCAGCGGACAGACAAACATACAAGCTGTAAGCACCGCCAGAGCCAATGTAGGCATTAAACCGAAAGCGGAGAAATTGTTAAGCACCATTGCGCAGCAGGTGAAAAATGCGACAAATGATGCTACAACAATGGACGTTGACGAGCAAGAGACAACATCAACGGAAACATCCGAAGGCGATCCCATATATAATATGCAAGAGATATTGGAGAAGCGTAAGGAGCAGCGCATTGCCCGTCTCAAGTTGCTATCGACTGTTAATCGACGACGCATCGAGGGTGTGCCCATCTACGGTGAGGATTGTCGTGATGCGCTGGTGAAATGCGTGCAACCCAATCAAACCTTGGAGTACACCACGTGGCAAACGCGTAGTCATACAAATTGTAGTACGGCCATGGCGCGTCGCGACAGTTGGACACTCAGCAAGATACTCAAGTCGTATGAGAAGCGCGTCGAAGATTTGCGACAAACATTCGGTAATTTCGTGATTTACGTGCCGTCGGCTTGTGCGCCGCGCATACGTTTCTTCGTGCAGCACCTGACATCGGGGCGTTTGCAACGCGAGCGCGCCATCGAACAGCGCGTCACGCAATATGTCTCACCGAAACTGTCATTACTGCATCCGGTGATCTCGGCAATGACCACACAATTCCCAGATCCGCGACTCATACAATACGATTGCGGTAAATTGCAGACACTCGATCGGCTATTGCGTCAGCTAAAATCTGAGCAGCATCGTGTGCTCATTTTCACGCAAATGACGAAAATGTTGGACGTTTTGGAGGCGTTTCTCAACTACCATGGTCACATCTATTTGCGTTTGGACGGTTCGACACGCGTCGAACAGCGTCAAGTGCTGATGGAGCGTTTCAATGGTGACAAGCGCATATTCTGCTTCATCCTGTCGACACGTTCCGGTGGTGTGGGCATAAATTTAACCGGCGCGGATACTGTGATATTTTACGATTCCGATTGGAATCCAACAATGGATGCGCAAGCGCAAGATCGCTGTCATCGWATCGGGCAAACACGCGATGTGCACATCTATCGCCTGGTATCGGAGAAAACCATTGAGGTGAACATACTGAAGAAGGCCAATCAAAAGCGTATGCTCAGCGATATGGCTATCGAGGGCGGTAATTTTACTACAACCTATTTCAAGAGTTCCACCATCAAGGATCTCTTCAATTTGGAACAAGCCGACCAAGATGGCAGCAATGGTAGTGCTTCTGATGCTGCAATTGCGAATGGCACACGCGCTGACAAACCGTCAAGCTCTACTAGCACTGCCGCGGCGATCGTTAGTGAACTGGGCAGTGAAATTGAGACRGAGAAGCAGTCGTTGCGTGCGTTTGAGAGCGCYYTGGCYGCTGCCGAGGATGAGCAGGATGTGCAGGCCACCAAGACGGCTAAAGCCGAAGCTGCCGCCGATTTGGCCGAGTTTGATGAAACCATACCCATCGATGAGGCGACAATGGGAGGCGAAGGTGCCGCGACGACGGAGATGAGTCGAGCCGATTTGGAAATGCAAAATCTAGTGAAGCAGGTGAGTGCTGTGTTGAAATTGATAAACCCTTGCATTGTAGTTTAACTTAAACTTATAAAAAAWAAAAWWAAAAAAAACTGCTAAAGACATTCCAAGTTCCGTATGAACTTGATCTAATGAAAATCGGTTCCCATACGAAGTCGGGACTATTTGTATCTGGAGGCATCCGATTTTGTATGTAACCGGCTGCGGTCTGTCATCTCTGAAATGTCTTCGCTGTAACTAAAACCACCACCCATGGTTAAGAACCCTGAAACTCCCGTTCGCGCGGCAGTCAGTTCCAAGTAAGTTGTCAACTCGGCACCTTTTCTCGAAATGACTTCAGGAATGTTTTCTGTCACTACAACAACAACTACAAACTGAAACTATTCACTCTCTTTTGATAATCTAAACTCTAATCTCTACAAAGACTATTTCGTCTATCACCTCCTCTTATGGTCCAACCATGCTGTATTTACCGTTAGATGACCGCTATGTGATCGTATTTTTACTTGTACTTACCTAATTCCAAAAAGGGTTGGATTCTCGAAATAACCGCCCTCGGCCGGATAAAATTCGAGACAATTTCGGTATCGTAGAACCGGCATTTGTGGGGAATTGTATATGAGATCGTCTAAACCTCAAGTTGGAATAAACAAAAAGACGCAGCTATAACGAGATCACTTTATAACCTACCTTTTTCGCAAGAAATTTGATTTCTTTTAGCTATTGAACTCATTCGTCGTAGAATCTTTAAAAGGTGAAATTTCGACAGTGTTCGAAATTTGACTAACTGTTCATTGCTGTTGTTGTCGTAGCCAGTAATAGAAATAGTAGTAGTCGGATAAAATCCGGGACGATTTCGGTAACAGAACCGGCTGTTCTGGGAATCGATTAGCTCTCCATAAGTTCCGACTTTTTTTTATACAAGTAGCACTCTTCTCTCTAAGAAGACCTACGACTTGTTATACACATGAATTCTGGCGATTCCTATGACATGGACCCGGCAGTCGTGAATATACATACACACTCTCCCCTAAGGTTAGGGCACTGATCTGCTTTTCGTCCAAATTTGTCAAACTAGCTCGATTTTCTCCTGAGGTAGTTTTTAAAAAAGCTACCAGATACCGACGGCATGGACCCGGTAGTCATAGAGATATATAATCTACTGCAAGGTTAAGCCTTGCATCTGTATTTCATCCAAATTTGTCAAACGAACACGATTCTCTTGATTTTCTCATGAGACGGCCCTTAAAATCTATCAGAGATATCCTTATGTCCTTAGATGGGCATCCTCGAAATCGAATCATCGAGTTCTCATCTATGCTTCTCACAGTCACACGGAAATATTTAGAATTTTATTATAATTTCGACGACGGCATTAGACTTCCAATTGTTCAATGCAACACTTATGTTTGAACGCGGTTGTTTGGTGCCCATAGAAAGCTTTCAACGACGTTCAGACATAGTCAAAGCGAATGTAAACGCCTGATTATATCACTCAACGTCGGACAGTTATGCATACACTGCAGCGCCAGCTACTCAAGTGCTTTACAATCTTTCCGATTCTTATTTAAATCAATTTTCTCTCATTTACTCTACTCTCACAGCTCTCGCCGATCGAACGCTACGCCATGCGTTTCGTAGAAGAAACCGGCGCCGCCTGGACGGCCGAACAATTGCGCGCCGCCGAGGAGGAAATCGAAGCACAAAAGCGCGAATGGGAAGCCAATCGTTTGGCGGCACTGCAAAAGGAAGAGGAGATGCTGAAAAAGGAGGCTGAAGCCGATGAAATGCTCACCTACAATCGCAAGGATGCAAGCAATCAGGTTAATAATAAAAATCAAGGATCTACAATTAGAACAAAAACTATGATTAAGACAAGTAGAAGAGTACTTAAGCAACAACAACAACAACAACAAAGATTAGGACGTGGTGGTAAAGTCGCCAGGCACGGTAGAGGTAACAGTAGTAGTGGTGAGGGTACGAGGCGTGCCACCGAGGCACGTAAGAATAGTGTGTTAGACAGGCGTTCACCAGTGAAACGCCGTCGGGGGGCTGSCAGCCAGAGTTGGCGTGGCCGAACTGTAGGCAGCATGAGAAATAACAATATTATTAGTCATACGAATAGTAGTAGGAGTAGAGCGAACAGTGTTGARCATGAACGTGTTGCCAAGGGTAGCGCCGCTAGTAATGCGCGAGCAACAAATCGTACGTCGTCGTCACCCACAGCGTCGTCAGAAGATGAGGCTGAGGAGGAGACGACGACGACGACAAACACAATGAAATCCACTAGAAAGACAACGCGCACCTCAATGGCAGCAGCAGCAGCGGTCGCAGTTAATGCGGATACAGATGACGACGACGACAGTGACATCAACGACGAGGGCGACGAAGTCGAGACCAATAATGCGCGGAGTAATAAGCGCGGCGTAGTAGTGGGGACGAAGCGAAATGCGACCGGTGTGAAAAATCAAAGTTTATTGAATCGACGACGACTGCTGCAGCAGCGCAAACAGCTCCAGGCTACGGCTGCGGTGACTATGCGCAAGCGCAAAATAAGTGACGGAGCAGSAGCGGCGAAAATGAAGCCCGCAAAGCGAAAAGTAGYGGAGGAGAAAGCGTTAGCGCGGGGCGCGGGCAAGCGGCGCCAACTGCGTAGCAGTCAGCAGACGAATGCGAATAAGGCGCRACTGCGCACGTACAGTCACAAGCAAAGCGAGGAAGAGGAGAATGAGGATGATGATGAAGAAGGGGAAGAAGCGGAAGACGCTGATGAGGAGGAAGAGGCGGCAGCTGCAGCCGACGATGACGAGGAGGATGAGGAAGAGGTGGAGCAAACGGCAAGTGACAACGAGCGCAGTGATAGTGAAGAAGAAACCGTCGAAGAAGAAGAGAGCGCTGATGAAGCCGAAGTCGATACGGCCGACGACGCGGAGAATGGAGAAAACCAGTACGATAGCGCGCGTAGCCATTGCAGCGACGATGTTGAGGAACAGAGTGATGCG
Source organism: Bactrocera latifrons (assembly GCF_001853355.1). Taxonomy (NCBI): domain Eukaryota; kingdom Metazoa; phylum Arthropoda; class Insecta; order Diptera; family Tephritidae; genus Bactrocera; species Bactrocera latifrons. Next base: position 1,913,049 of record NW_017535852.1, on the reverse strand, counting down.
CCGGAGAGCGAGGAGGTAGAGGATGCGGAAGAACACGAGCAGGTCGCTAGCAAAACGAAAAGAACAAAGGCGGCAACATTACGTAAGAACTCAACGGTCAAATATTACACACAGCGCCGAAAGTACAACGTGCGCAACAGTAATATATCACCGCCGCCGCTGCCGGCAGCAACAGCCGAAGATGAGGAAAACAATAGTGACGACGCTGCTGAGGACGACAGTCAAAACGAGGATGCGGCTAGCTATGTAACTGTGCTTGACACCGTCGAAGACATTGACGACGACGAGTTGTACGAGAATGACGAGCATGGTGAACGCGTCATAGACAATGGTAGCGGTGAAAGCGAAAGTGAGAAAGCCAACTATGCACACGCCGCGCATACGCATGCATACGCCAATGAGCAGCGCCAACGACGACGACGTAACGATTCGGATGCGCCAACAAATTCCAACAGTTTGGACGTGTGGAATGCGCACACGCAAATACACGACACCACCACGACGAACTCCACATACTACAATGTGTCGGATGAAACGGACTCGGAAGAAAACGAAACGCCACTCGCGCGTTTGCATCACCCCACAGCATCGGCGACAAAACGCGGCGCGGCCGCCATGGCTAACTTGTCAAACGTTAGCAAAACGTCAGCGGCAACGCCCAACGCAATCGCCATGCACCAGAATCATGTCGATGTGAACAGTCCGCGCACGCGTTCACGCGGTGCAGTTAAAATCAATCTTTGGACACTAGATGAGAGTCCGGTGCTGCCGCCAGTGGTGCGCATGAAGCGACGCAGCCGTTTAAGTGCGATGAAAGATACCACTGCATCGGCATACGGCAGTAGTAAAGCGCAATTGGAGGAGTCGGAAGATATGATTGGTGCGACAGCGTCCGCGGAGGAAGATCATTTGATGGACAGTGATGCTGAGAACGCCACCAGTAATCATAAAACTAAATTAGCGCACGCTACACCAACCACAACAGCGGTTAGTACACCGTATAGCAAAGCACACATGACGAAAACAACTAAAACGCCTAGCGCGTTGGCGCAACGTAAGCGTTTGCCGAAAGCGCGCGTTGCTGCCACCAGCATACGTAGTGGCACAACAACGCTGCACCGTTGGCTACTCAAAACGCCCAAGAGCGGCACGATGCGCGCAGCCGTCATGGGCGGCGCGTCCGATGTGGACGACAATGATGCTACAAACGTCAACGATCCACTTGATCCGCTAGCCGATAACAGCGCGCACTCCAGCGTCGATAACGCGGCGGCCCATAGGTCGGGTAATAGAAGTAGCAATGGACCAACGTGATGCAACGTAAACGCAATGTGAGGCGAATTGGTTAATACACTGTAACTTACAAGTGACACGCGCGCGTATGTCATGTTGTTGTTGTCATGCGGCTGACCGCGTGTCGGACGCGCTTAATTATCTTAACTACACGAATTACTGAGACAGTATTATAGGCGCGCACTGTATCTGGCGTTGTTGTGCGTATGTTGTGTTCTTTTTAGTAGGATGTTAAACCGTACATCATTTAGTATGCTTGCTGATGCAGCGCATATGCTGCACGGTGCCGACGCGCAACACTTTCATATAAGCGCGCGCACGCGCTCATCGCTATAACAAATGAGCGTCAAGTGCGCGCAGGCGTTGCAACGCAGAAAGTTTAGCGCGTCCACCTGGAGCAGCGCTGGCTACCCTTGGCAGGCGCGCRGTTAGTGGGTGTCGTTTGAAGAACGGCAAACAACGGCGGATAGACTCAAAAGTACAGTTGCGTGTAACACAATGRAACAACTAGGTACAGTTCAATGCAATTAAATGTATAGAAAACGAACTTATATTTGGCATAAGCGTATAAAATAGACTAAAAATACAACTCTGTAAATATGTATGTTTAACTGCTAGGTAGTTAGGGGATACTCTCTTTAATTAACAAATAAGAAGTGAAATAAATTACTTTTAGCGTTGACCTAAATATTAGCATTAGCTGGTATGTGGAGCTGCAGCCGATGTGGTAGGCGTGGCATGATATCGAGGGCATTGAAAAGTGCGGTTATTTTTACTATGAGATTTTKACAGCAAACTTATATTTTTCGATTTTAAAACGTTAAAATTGTAAATTGCGTATGATTGAGTTTTGAATATGTATATATAAACGAATTCTACTAACGCGTTGGAATATTAATCTCCAAGAGTGGTTTTATGTTCAACAATTTAAAAATTAATTTAATTTCAATTATGTTTATTGTTGTTGTTAATTGGCGCATTTTATAATTATAATCTACCGGATGAAAAATCTATTATTACAACAACAATCGCACCTCTTTAAACTAGGTGATCATTTCTTCGACAAAKTTCAGTTTTATGCATATTAGTTTCGGTAAAACCAAATATCGCACTCAATTATTTTGCAATAAATGGATTCATAAGTGTTTGGAAGTTGCCCACAACTGTTATTTTACATTTTTGTGCAAATTTTTTTTAAAGTTCAAAATTTTTTCTATGTTCGAATTTTTTCGAAGCTACGTTATTTCTTCGAATTAAATTTTCCTACAAATTGTGATCACAAGTTTTAGAATTCAAAATTTTTCAAATGTTCGAATTTTTTCGAAGTTAAATTTTTTCTTCGMATTCAACTTTTCTACACTACCTGTTCACAAAAATTATTTTTGGTGTAAAAATGTTAACTTAAACTTGCCGTACCACAGCATTTTCTAACCACTTTGCAAGTGTTTTAAAACATTTTTTTTCTATTTTTTTTTTCGAAATTCACAACTTTTATTCAAWTTAGTTTTGTTTCATAGTAAAATTTGCTGTACTCTCCAACAAGCAAAGAAATTATATTAATAAAGCTAGTTTGCTAATGAAATCCGTAACAATAACGACCGCTGTGCGTTCCATAGTTCCAACYTTAAATAATAATTACTATTAATATAATTTATGTATTAAGCGTAAACCACATTATTTCATACACTACATACCTATAGATAAGGAAGACAAAAACAAGAAGTGAATAATTAAAACTCTAGCTTATATCTTATATCGGGTTCAGATTTTCAGAATTTATTCATAATTTGCTTTTGTTTTTAATCCGATTTATCGTTGTTGCTCCGTTTAATGAAGTTATTTTCCATAAATTATACATTATTATAAAACATTAAGATAATTCAGACCAACACTAATTTCATTGTTTCATTTGCCATTAAATCTGCCAACAAGTTTTAAAGGTTATGCTTTTAATTTTGCTTTCTTTTTATTTTTTATTTTATTATTTCATTTATATTTATTATTATTGTTTTCCAAGTTATTTACAATATTTTTCCTCAAATATTTGCTTTAATATATTTTTTTTTAATTTCAAAATTTTTTAAATGTAGTTTTTTCAATTTATTTTACGTTTTTATTGCATTATTAATTGGTTGTCACAAAAATACGAAACTTTTTTCAATTTCGAAAATTGAAATTGTTCAAATGCCAGTTTTTACATGCATCTTAATTTTTTTATTACATTATTACTTATTTGTATAAAAAAAATTCTCAAGTTTTTGCGGTTTCGAAAAATTCGAAATTGTTCAAATGCCAGTTTTTACATGCATCTTAATTTTTTTATTACATTATTACTTATTTGTATAAAAAATTCGCAACTTTTTATGATTTCGAAAAATTCGAAATTGTTAAAATATCACTTTTTTGTTTATCTTCACAGTTGTTTTGATTTGTATTGCCTTAAATGCAATATTTTGTAATTTTTTGGTTTCACTTTATTAATATTTTCCATGTTTTCTTTTTTCTGCCTATAAGAATACAGAAATTTTGCATTAATACTTGTGGCAAGTGATAATTTGTTGGCAAAAAATTTTCATTTATTGGCAAAWCCAAAAACTAATTTCGTATTATTTTTCATATTGAATTTTCCTTTAAAAACTAAAAACAACACAAAACGTTCCTTTGCATATCACATCTACCTATTACATACATACACATACGTACACAAAGTACCCGATCGATATGACTTCATAACTAAATTTTAGTTAGCATTTTATTTAAATTCTAATTCCTAAGCTTTAATCTTAAGCTAGTTTACCGAAAATCAGTGACTCTGAATATATAACGTTTATTAAGGAAATATTTTCCCACACCCACAACAAAAACAAAAAATGAAATGAATATTGAAATTCAAATTGGGAGGAGTTTCGCAAGCGAAAATTATGGTGTATAAGAAGTAAATGAGTAATATGAGTTTCCAGGCAACACATTTATTGTTGTTGTTGTTATATTGGGCGCAATTCGAATGAGTGTATAAAAATTGAGCGTACATAATATATATATAGTACATTTATATATATGTATGTATGTATTTGTATTTATATAATAAGTAGTAGTAACAAACATTTAACAACTAAAAGAGCGAAAGAGAAAAGATGAAGAACAAAACAATACAAACAAAAAATAATAATTATAAAAGAAAAAATTAATTTATATGCTTTTAAAGAAAACAAAGAAAAAAATTAATAATCAAGAAGTTGTTGTGGTTTTATTGCAAATTTTATTCAGCTTCCGCTATGTTGTCGCTTGTCGTCGTCGATTTTTTTGTATAACGAATTATCCGCCATTTTTTCTCACACTTCTGCCTTGCTGATTTTGTCGAAAGTTTAAGGAAATGAAAAATAACAAATCTTTGGCCCTAAATAAGCGCAAAAAACGTTTGGAAATAATTATTTACWTAAATATATCAATCTATATGTACGCACCCTCACAACTTTCGCCGTCTCAGCTACATATGTATTTGACTTAGCGCCGACAAAAACGAAACCATACAAAAGCAAAAAGAAAACATATCGAAGAGTAGACGGTTCATGACAGCAAAAGAAAGAATAATGTAACTGAAATAAATATTATTTTCTGCTTGCAAATTTTTTAATATCTGTTTTGGTGTCTGTATTTTTTTTTTCTCAAATGACGCGTTTCATGTTTAGAATCTAGAGAACGTAAAAGATAGAAGAGTTTTAGAATTAGAAATAGGAGATAAAAAAAATTAAATGAATTGAAAAAATATATAATAATTTAGAAAGT
>NW_017535852.1:1905791-1906900 GCF_001853355.1 Bactrocera latifrons | reverse complement strand
GCGCCCACCTGCCCGCCAACAGCCAACAGCTGCGTCGCGTCACTGCGTATTATGTTTCTTAATTTCTTCTTTTTGTTTATATAAAAAAATTAATTAAATCTTTAAAAATTTTAATGCTACATTAAAGTAAACTCAAAAGTTGCCAACTATTTAAAAATATCACTTTTTTTTTTCAAAATAAATTTAAAAAAATTAAAGCAAATTTGCACAAACAATTGAAAGGGTGCCGCAAGCTGTTGTGGCGCGTGTGTGTGTGTGTGGTGTGTTGCTTCGCAGCTAAAAATAATAACAATTTCATTTGCCATTTCCAAACGGCCTCAGATTTTTAATAAAATAAAAAATTTTCTTAAATTTTCGCAAAACAAAAAGAGCGGGAGAGAGAAAACGCAAATGTGCGAAAAAATCGTCTGCAACACGAACCTAAAACATTGCAAAGCAAACATGAAATTTATTTTAAACAACTTTTCACTTGAAAATTGTCTTAAAAACAAAAACCAACATCACACTCGCATGTGTGTGTTACACTCTGGTTTACTCTAAGCCTAAAAAGCTCTTCTCTGCGCTGCTTTAAGTTATTTGAAAAAAAAAAAAATAAAAAATGTGAACGTAAATAGCATTTAGTCAACTTAAACGCCACCAAAACAGATTTTACTGAAGAGAAAATAATATTTATCGTTATATTTTTCTATTCTTTTCTTTCGTACTGCTCGCACGCTGCTCAATAATCGCGACTGACACGTGTCTTCTGCATCCAAACACTAATCTGACACACTATTTTTTACAACAACAAACAAACTTACAAACCAAAAAATCGGCAATCCATTTTTCATAAATAAAAAAATCCCTGATATTCTTTGGCGGCGTCCTGTTGTATTCGGTCACKTGTGTGGTTTCTATTTACCATGCTTGATATTTGTTTCGAACTTCGCAGATTTGGATTTCGGATAATACCATGGAACAAATGCCGGTAAGTTAAAATTTTATTTAAATAATTGTGTTGGAATTTACGTTTCTTTCTGCAAAATCTTTGTATTATTTTTCCAATTGTTGCATGACTAAATCATTTTTTTTTTTATAATTTTTTGCAATTTTAATTTTAATAAATATTT
>NW_017535852.1:1867152-1905560 GCF_001853355.1 Bactrocera latifrons | reverse complement strand
TCTAACAATCGATTATTTTTATTCTTTCATCTAATTTGTTTCGCTATTTCGAATTGAAATTTTTATACTTTTGTAACATTGCAATAACGAGTGGCACCTGTGGTTTGAAAATTTTAAAAAGTGGTCTTGTTGGACCTGCTCCCATAATAGATTTAATGTATGTTTGCATTTCCCAAACTACTCAAGCTAAAGCATTAAATTTATATAGAAAATAGATGGAATCACGCCCACTACCGTTATAGCGGCTTTCCCAAAAACTAAAAGTGCGATAAATCACTAACTTAATGCGTTAGAGGCACTAAATTTTAGTTACAGGGCGACACAAGAGGATTTTATAGGAGCAGGTGTCAAACTTAATGGTCTCCAACCCACGACAGTTGGTTCTATGTAACCGGAACAGACCCGAATTATTATCTGACCAAGGATGCCAACTCGGCACCATTCCTGAAAATAACTTCAAAAATGTTTTCTGCCGCTACAATAAAACCATCTCCAGATCTATTCGACCAATTTCATTCAAACTTGTTTATATTGATATTCCAGATATGGGAATTTTGGAGCCTAAAGCCTACCACTGACTTTTATAAAAATATCAATCAATGTGTGAGATATATAATCAAAATTATGAGAGTCCTTTCCTGATAAAAAAAAAAAATCCATTTCGAGTTTCCCTACTTTTTAAAAGAAAAGATCACAGGAATTTCAAATTTAATATGGAATGCTTATTATCATACGAATGGCATTTATTTTTTGAAGATTATCTCTTTCAAATGTTGGTAGCGGCCTACGCCTCAGATAGTTCATCTGTTGAGCCCAATTTTTGATGAATCGTTTGAGYATTTCGACTGGTAATTGGCGAATGACACGCATGATGTTTTGTTCCAAGGTCTGAGTCGCTGCGGGATTGACCGCATAGACTTTAGATTTTACACATCCTCACAATAAAAAGTCTAACGATGTGATATCACATGATCTTGGTGGCCAATCGACCGACTCAAAACGTGAAATTAACTGCTCATCGAAATGTTCTCTCAATAAATCCATTTATTGATGCGACGTGTGGGAAGTGGGCCGTATTGTTGAAATCAAATGTAGCCGTGATCACGTGCTTCAATTTCAGGCCCGATAACGGTCGCCATTGACTGTTACATTCTCATTTTTGAAAAAATATGAACCRATCATTTCACCGGTTCACAAAATACATCAAACCGTTGTCGTTTCTGAATGAGATGRCAGCAATTAAACCGCTTCAGGTTGCTGTTCGCCACAAATGAGGCAATTTTGCTTGTTTACATTCTCTTTGGGCCAAAAATGGGTGTCATCACTGAACAAAACTTGGCTCGACAACGTCGAATCTCCTTAGAACTTTTGAAGAGCCAATAGAGCGAAGCGATTTGCTTTGGGAAGGTCGTGCGGCTTCAGTTCTTGCCAAGTTGTACTTGGTACGCTTTTAACTAAAGATCTCGACTTCAAATGCGCCGAATCGACTCTCCACGGCCTTCGTGTACACTATCAGCGCGCGAAACACATTCTTTACAGAACGTTGTTCAGACGTCTTTCCATGATAAAATGCCAAACAATACTGAATAAAAATAACATGACTTGACTACTTAGATAACCATAACCCATTAGTTATATTGGACTCAAGTTTTATTTTCTATTTGGCGATAGATGCTCTYAAACTACGTTATCCGAACTAAATTTCTCGGTTAGATATCTACGATCTAATTCGGTACGTTTAAGCGCTGAACACGCTCTGAAAGGAAAATATAGTTTAGCTTATTAATCGCTTTCGTATTTTCTCATAATTTACTAACTTTAAAGAACTTCGAAAATTACATATTTTACTTTGACTTTCCTCACTCATTATKGTTTAATTTTCTGCAACACAGATGTGGTGTCCACCCACGCCACCGCAAGACGACAACGACATCTACATCGACTACTCGTTGACATTTATGTACGAGATGAATCCAATACCGGAGGTCGAATTACCACCAGTCTACATTAAGAAGGACTACAAGCGTTCGCGATGTGATGCCGGCTTCGCCATGGATGGCAGTCGTAGGCCATTGAAAATGCGACGTGAAGACAATTACGTAGCGCCACGTTCACTCTTCGATCGGCCATCGGCGGCAATAGCGCGCATACGACGCGATCTGAAGAATCAACGTTATCGCGGCGTATTCAAGCCGAACGTGCAAATACCCGGACTAAAACCACAAACACCGCAGAAGCAGCTGGTGGAACCCGAAGGCATGGCCGAGTGGACCATCTTCGAAGATATTGTAATATTGCATGTACTGGTGAATCTACAAGGGCTACCATGCAATTTAATGGTGCTCTCACCGGGACACACACCAAACTGGGATCTGGTGTCGGAAATTGTGAATTTCCAGGCGAAAACCTTCCGCTCGGCGAAACAATGCCGCTGGCGCTACGAAATGGTTATACAGCCGCGTGAGGAGGGCAAATTTGTAGAGAGTCCAAAGAAGCAGAAGAAAATGAAGGCAATGCTGAAGTCGGAATATCTGAAAGGACCACTGCGCTATCTACGCACCACACAACTCTATGCGAACGACAACAACACCAGCTTCACGAAGCTGATGCGTTCACGTTTCGATTGCATCAAGGCGGCGTATCTGAAGAAGGCGCCACCGCCCAAACGCCACTTCAGCACACCGAATCTCATGAATCCCAAGCACATGGAAGTGCTGCAGGAGTTCGGCATCGGCAATTACGATCAACCGATTTCGCCGTTGAATATCGCTGCCATGAAAGCGAACAAGATACGAGAGAAGCAGCGCAGTCAGTGTCCACCGCCGCCGCCACCGGTGCCCACGCAAGCAGTGCCCGTGCAACAACAAACAACTGCCGTGCAAATACAGGAAATGGTTGTGCAACAGCAGCAAAATGTCAGCGCTGGCGGCGCGTCCACAATGCAACAGCTGCAGATCCAGCATATACCCAGCGGCAATGTGCAGAGCGTCACCCAGCAATCTACCGCCACCGCCATTGTGCTACAACATGCGGGCGCTTTACCGGTGTCGCATCAGCAGCAAACCGCCGGCAATGCAGCGACACAATCACAGCAGCAGCAGCAACAACAGCAAATCTTACGCGCCGGCATGGGTAATACGCAAATCGTTAAGGCGATAGTGGCACCACAAGCGGGTCTCCTAACGGCGGGCCAAATGCAACAATTAACGCAACAAGCGGCGGCGGCAGGCGCGCAACACGTACAATTGCAGCAGCAGGGCGGTAACGTTGGCTCCTCATCTACCGTGTCGGTCGTGTTGACCACGCCCGTGCAAACGCTAAGTTCCAGCGTACAGTCGGCGCAGCAACATGTGCAGTCTTCCAACGCGCAAATCGTCTCGATTTCACCGCAAACTATAGTCTCCAGCGGCGCATCACAGAGCGGCGGCAGTATCGTGCAGACAATACCGTCACAAACGCTGCCGCAAGTGGTGTCCGTATCGCAGCTGGCCACAGTCGGCACCGTGCTCACGACATCGGCCAACTTACAGCCGAGCGGGACAGTGACCACATTGAATACGTCGGCGTTGCGCGCWCAACGCATTGTTGCCGCCACCACTGGCGCGCTACAGGATGTCGTGCTGCAACAGCGCAGCGGCAATCCCAGTCCAACCATCGTCTCCATGTCCAATTTGGGTCCCAGCGTAGCGGCGGCACAATTCCAAGCTGCACAGTTACGACTCACATCCATGCCAGGCACCACGCAGCAGGTGACCAAGGTGCCGGTCAGCACGYTGCAGCAGAGCGCCAAACTTACAGSCAACGTGGGCGGCAATGCACCGCCGCACATACAACTCTATCGCCAGCGCCAACAGCTCAAGGTGTTACAAACCACAACCGGACAAGGCRGCGGTCAAACACTCGTACAAACGGCCAGCGGTCAAACAGCGCTCGTCAATGCCGCCGGCACCATTATACAAGGCAGTCTCGTACAGACCGCCGGTGGCCAGGCCACAATGCAGGTGCAAGGACAAAAGGTCGCCGTCGCCACGGTCTCCTCATCAAATATGGTGGCCGCGCCGAGTGGCGGTGTTGCTGCCTCCGTGGCCACAGTACAAGTGGCACATCAAGGACGCACGCAATTCATCAAGCAGGTGGCCGGCAAGCAGACTATTGCACGTCAAGTGGGCGACGATATGGTGCTGGTCAAGCGACAGGTGATCGGCGCGCATCAGAAGGCGCAAGTGCTGCAGCAGGGCCAAATATTCAATACGACGGCCACCACTGCGCAAGGCACCACCGTACAACTGCAACAGCAACAAACACAAGGCGGTGGCGGCAGCGCGCAACAACAACTGCAAGCGCAACAACAGCAGCAGCAACAACAGGTGCAACAAGTAACGGCTCAGCAAATAGCAACGCTGGTGAAGACCTCATCCGGCGCCGGTATAGTACAGCAAGGTGGCGGCGGTGTTACCGTCTCYACCGGTGGTGGCCAACAGCAAGGCACCACCGTAAATATGGCGTTGTCGCACCTCAAACCCGGCGGTCAGATAAAGGTCACCACATCCATGGCGAATCAGGCGCAAATGCGTCAGTTGCACATGCAACCGTTGAATATGCCACGCAAAATCAATCGCATGACACAGATCGCCACGGGCGCACAGGGTGGTCAGCAGGTGACCACTTCAGTGGGGCAGTCGTCAGCCGGCGCCACTGTGGTGCAACAGCCGAAGGGCGCTGGTGGCGTACAGACGCAATTGGTGCACATACAGAATACGAAATCGCTGCCCAGTTCGGTCACAGTGCAGCAAATACAGCATGTGATGCGTCAAGGACAGCAGGGTTCGCTGGCCGCCACGGGTCTGGTGCTGAGCAAGACCAGTGTGGGACGTGTAATACCTGTGTCGGTGGCATCGCAGTCGAATCAGCGCCAAACCATTCAGGTGAGAAGAAATGTAAGCGAAGCGATGAAAGGAAGTCGGGTAACACCTTTTCCATAATTTATTATCGATATGTATATATTAGTAGAACGGTAGAAATTATAAAAAAAGTAGTTAAAAAGTATTACTAATATGGCCTAATTGAATTAAAATTTCGGATATGTGGCAACACCTTAAGCAACTTTTGAAAACAAAAATATTAGTTTGATATTTTTTTTGTTATAATGCTTTTATCTTATAAATTAAATTTAATGAAAAATATAAATAGGTGGCAACGCTCGTCAATCATCGATTTTTGTCTATTATACAATTTTTGTTCACACAATTTTCTTAAACGCCATTAATTGTCTATATAAAATAAACTTGATATTAAATTTTCAAACAAGTGGCAACTCAGTTTTATGGAATTAAGCTTGTCAACGCTCTGAACAATGTTTTTGGAATTTTACCTCCAGAATTTTACCTTTCTTCTTGTAAAATATGCTTCTGTTTCTTTTTCATACAATTTTCAAACAGCTGGCACCCTTGTCCCGTTTTGGTTTTAATTTATAATTAACTGCCATAAACATTTTTCCTTTGTAAAGTATTATACTATTTTTCATCAATTTTTTTTTAAATAAAATTTTCAAACAGGTGGCAACCTTGTAGCGTTTTGATTTAAATTCATAATTCACTTCCACACCTTAATAAATCTCACTTTTAAAGATATAAAAGTATAATACGCCAACAAACAAAAAACAACAAGAAAAATTTATAATAATAATAAAAAGTAAAGTAAAAGTTTAATTAAAAGAATTTATTTAATTTAAAAATATATTTAATTGAAAAAATTAATAAAGCTTCCTCTCTCTCCCGTCCTCCCCCACAACAGGTGGTTTCCGCCGCTTCCGCGCAAGCAGCACTCGCCGCCGGCAATCTGCGCGCCCACGTCACYAGCGGCCAAAACATTGCCGGCACCATAAAGGTGGGCACCGCYGGTGGCARTCAATCGCAAACACAACAGACAATACATTTGATACAACAACAAGTGGCTGCACAGCAAGGCCAGCGACAAAATGCCAGTCCGGTGCGTCTGCAAACGGCCGGTGGCAATTTGGTGGCAGTCGTACAACAACAAAGCATACAACAGCAACAACAACAAGGTATGAACACATCCAGCATAGCGAACTCATCGGGTGCGGGACAAGGTGAAGTGATGACCATCACACAAACGATAGCCACCTCTAGCGGTGGTGGCGGCGGCGGCTCTGGTGGTGGTCAACAGCAGCAACAACAACAACAAACCGTGCAGCAATCGACCGCACAACAGGTGCGCACGCTGGTGAAGAAGAAGATCATGCAAATACGCARCGAAAAGGAGTAAAAGTGCACCTCCGTCGTGGTTGCTTACTTTACAAAAACAAAAATAATAATAAGCAAAAAACAATGATAGGCAAAAACAAAATCAAAAATGTGTGGAAAATAGTGTCGATTGTGAGAGTGCTTTACAATTGCCCCGAAGAGTCCAAGAGTATTATATTCGTAAAGATTATGTTTAATTCTAGAACTTTCTGTTTCAACTGCAGAAATATTGAACTGGAAAGAATATATAAAAAATATACACATTTACAGTTATATATGAATAAATAAAATTGTATGTGTAATCTAATGGCAAATAAATATGCTAAACGCATAGTGTTTGTTGTTGTTGTTTTTTTTTTTTTTAATTTAACTCGTTAATTATTCACAAATTAACTACAAACTCACACACACACTCATTTTTCCATATTTTACGATTAATAAATAAATATATATATTTTTTACAATTAAAACTGAAACTAAATCGCTCATGTACTTCTATGCTCTTGTAATCTTCACTGTAATTATAATTTTAAGCAAATATTTTTAAATTTCAAGAAAATAAAAACAAAATAAAAATACATTTTAAGCAAATGTAATCATACAAATACAATAATGTGGTAACCGTACATAATTATACTTAAACTAAATTAAATTAAAAGCCTAAATATAGACTCACTCATTTAAAATAAAAATAAAAAATCTTACTTTTTTATTTGGTTGCGAAATTAATGATGCGCTTACACTGTGACAGTAAAATGCAAAATATTTAATTATACATCAGTACTTATTTTGCTGCCTTCAAAGTCATCCCCAGCAGATGTACTTAATACACGTATGCCAACGATTCTTCCAATCGTCGAAACACTTCTCGTAAGCACTTTTTGGGATGCCCTTCAGCTAATTTGTTTTATCTCTTCGATCCACTGAAAACGGGTTACACGGGGCGGCGATTTGTGTTTGGGGAACAGCAAAAAATCACACGGAGCCAAATCTGGTAAATACAGTGGTTGATCGATGGTACCCTTTTTGAAAAAAAAATCCACCTTTACAGGAACAAGTCGAGCAAGAACGCATTTCATACCCAAATTCATTCGAACGTACTCTCTTACCATCTCTCTAACACTTGCCTGATAATTTTCTTATACTTTTTTAATATTTAAATCTGTTGAAGATGTCGAAGGTTCTCTTCAGCGATCTCTAGACCGTCTTTGTTCGCTTAATACCATTCGTAGGCTTGTGTTTTTCCCATGCTGCCCCAGCACTGTTGCAATAGCCTCTACGACTTCAGCCGATTGGTCAACAAATGATCTCCGAGGAGCTCAAAYAGGCAGCATGACTCCAAATGTTCCCATCAAAATAATGGGTAAATAGACGCGAGTAAGCTCTGGACTACTGTCAAAGCATTGTCTAATCCGGGTTGAAACTCAGTTCGATGGTTATGTTCGGTTCGGAGTGTCATCAACGTTGCAAAATCTTCCTAACTCATTTTCCCAGACTTCTTCCATTTTCCCGATGTGTGGAAAGTGGGAAGAGCGATCACACTACCGAAAGATGGAAAACCCGTGAACAATGGAAGACTCGCCTGATAACTCTGCTTTCAACATTTTTAAAGACACTTGAGGCCACTTCAGCCTTTTTCCGACGTTCACTCACCACCTGAGTTTAGCAGATCATCAACATGGCTTCCGTAAAGTGCACATACAGTTTTTAGTGTCATTAATGTTCAACTAGTTCAGAGTCTAAATCAAAAGCCACCCTGTATGTGGACGATCATCGTAGGGTAGGACTTGCCAAAAGATTTTGACACAATCAAACATACAACTTTACATTACAGTTGATAACGTCAAAATTCCGACTGTTAATAATCCTAATATTTTAGGTGTAACATTCGACAGGCTGTGCTCCTTCACTCCTCAAACGATTGCGATAACTGTTCAAAGTACAGACCCGCAAAAAAAAAAAAAAACAAAAAACTAAAATCGCTATTCCGCAGCCCATAAGGAAAAAACAAAGAGACGTTGCTGGCAATATACAAAGCGATCGGCCGGACAGTTTTAAGCAACGCCACATCGACATGGTTGCTTGGTGGATCGCAGTTGAGCAAGCTTCAGATGTGTCAGAATATTGCACTCCGAACTACAACAGCATGCCTCTTGACGTGTGCGATCGAACATTTGCATAGCGAAGCCCGTATACTCCCGAATTTACGATAATATTCTAGAGATGTTTTCGAATGAATTAAGATATTTTTTTTATTGCCGTGAAGCTATTTACCCCTTAAATGTTGGCAAGACAGAGCTAGTATTGTTTACTAACAGAACTCCAGAAGYTATGCCACCATTATTAATAGGAGATAGGCTTGTCCAAGGGACTAATTTTTGGTCAGAAAGCTTTCATGTAGACYAAACTTAAATGCTATAGTAAAGAAAGTCCAATGGGGATTAACGAATCGGGTAACTTATTTACCCTTTACATTTATTGTAAGCCCGATTATGACATACCGTATATTGGTAAGGTGAGCATTACTGGAAAAGATATACGCGGTGAGGTGCATGGAAAGAAAATCTCGCATAAAGAACAGGGTCAAGTTCGGCCTCTAGACGTCATTTTACATTTGCATAGGAGAAGAATCGTAACTTTCCGTCGAGTGTTTATTCACGATATGTCGGAGTTTATACAGAYAAAATTTTTTGTACTGATAAGCTTCATCAGAAACATTAGACGGTTCAGAGAGGAGATAACGAGTGAGGGTGTTTTAGTAGCGGTGGTTTCACAACGCACCTCCTAAGGGTCAAGATGTGCCATCAGACAACCACACCGCCTAACTACCTACCTTGGCATAGATTATAGCCCAGGGCACCTCTACAATCTCTAATTGTTGAGATCGGACCACTATCCACCACGATCATTATAACTTCAAAGAAATATGAAAAAACAACGCGCCAAAAATATAAAACATCCGACTTTCTGATCTTTGTAAKACGTTTTTGAGTTGGCAGACGACCGCTGGTACCGATTAATTTAAAGGCCTCTAGCTGCTGAACTCAGAAATTCAAAAATATGCCTGTTTTGCTTTCAAAGGTTGTATTTATATACACAAAGCATCGCTGGATAGRATATACATACTTAGCCAATTGGACTATGGTGTTACTTCGGCACATCTTTTGTCGAGGGACCCTTTTGGGAAGATATCTGCTTCTAAGAGGTATATTTATAAACCTTTTTCGAATTAATTTAAAGAACACTTCGGCAAAGAAAGTAAAAATGTACTATTTTTATGAAATATTTCTTCTTACATTGCATACGATACATCATCCCTTAAACCACACTAGCATATACTCGTAAATGCCGGTCGCTGTTAACTCCAACAGCTGACGTCAGTTTGCCATAGCAACACACCTACGACGACGTAAACAAATCAACAAATGCAAGGTAATTTTCACAAGCTCAGCACTTCCACGCGGACAGCTGTGACTGTTCAYAACGCGTTATGCAAAACCAGTCAAGCACGTCATGTCGCTCTTCAACGTTTGCAACTGGTGGCACACACAGTGCTCCGATCTGGAGGARAAYTACGACGTGGCCAGTTTGTTGTGCGCCCGCTTCGGACTCGATGACAATGAAAAGGATTATGTGGTGGTCGGCTCGCATAGCGGCAATTTGAGCATTTTCAATCCGCGTCTGGAACAAAATCGACGCATCGAAGATGGCAATGCCTTTCGGCCAACGGATTTGTTGTTGGAGGTGAACCTTAAACAGCCYATATTAGGCATATATGCGGGACGTTTCAGTGGGTGAGTGTCGTCGCATTGAAAAGACGCTTGAATTTATGATACTTTATGCGCTCTCTTATCAAATCAGTGGTCAAATGACCGATGAGAAGCAGAATCAACTGGCCGTGCTGCATCCACGTTCGGTGGTCATATACAAGTTAAGCGCGATTGGTGGCGTTGCTGAACATGGCGCRCAATTGCGTCTGCAATCCTTAGCCGACTATAAGCTGAAGCGTGGCGCTTTAGCTTTAACGAAAGGCTCGTTTGGGCGCGTCAAAGGACGTGAGTTCTTCTGCATTACACACTTGGATGGCACGTTGACCTTTCACGAACAGGATGGCATTTTGTATGAGTGTCAATTGCCGGGCAATCGTGCATTGCCAGTACCGGTGGTCTATTGTGAACGGACCGATAGTTTCTTTCGTTTTACAGCGGGTTGGAATTTAGAGTGCTTTACGTACGTACTTATAACGGTATATGGTATCTGAGATAAGTTTTGGTATTTACTGTTTTTTGAAATCTAATTTCATAGCTATCAAGATCTTTCCCACTCCTCTCTTAATCGTGCCGAGTTCAAGCCGTCGTGGTCGGTGTGTATTGGTGAGGGTATTGTGGATATGTGTGTGGTACAGGCGAAGTCGTAAGTAATTTTAATGGTGCTCTTTTTTTAACTATATAATTTTGTAATTTTATATTTCTAATTTAAAAGCAACTCCGCTTCGATTATGGTTTTGGGCGAGCGCAATTTTATATCTTTAACCGATGATGGTCTTGTAGACTTCATACTGAAGTTGGATTATACACCAAGTTGCTTTTACTCGTTTGTGGTCGGCTACTACTGGGGTAATATACTATTTTGAAAATGATTTTACATTTTCCTAGTCTATCGTGTATGATAACATCTCAGGCTTGAAATAGTGGAGAAAATTGTAGCTTGTTGCCRTAATGGATAGATTTTAGGACTAATTGGGATGTCTGAAACTTTAGCTTACCGGGTTGCTGATGAGTGTTCTCATAGAGTAGGAGTGCAAGTTGAGTAGAAAATCGTTCCGCTGTATGTTGTTATTGTAGCTTCTTGACGTCGAATCTTCCATATGCTTGTTGAAGTGCGTGTTTTGAGGCACAGAGGCGAGTGCGTATCTTGGCTACAAAAATTAGTCGTTCGATTCAATGTTAGAASCTCAGAGCGTATCAGAGCGTAAATCAATCTGGTTGGTGGCTTTTCGATCCCGAAACAACCAGCTAGCTTCATGAAATTTCCTATGCTGGAATCTAGTACTGCAGATAAAATATTTCGGGCTCTGGCGAAGTCGATCAGCCTCAACCCATTTGGGGATGTTCATAATGGTGGTTGAATTTACTGACCGTTAGGCAAAAGATACCTTCTTTGCCCAACCTGGCGTTTTTTTTATTTGCTTTTTTGATAGCTTATATTTCCATAAATATCCTGTGAAATCGGGAAGATCGTATCTTAAATAGTTTTTGGATGGCCGCGTTCTAAAGAGCAACTGCTCGGAGRTGCAAACATACATATATAAGTGAAACTTTAAACGCATTTTTCTCGAAACGACATTTTTCAAAATTGTTGGCGTCATAACTCAACGAATTGTTCACACCCATAGTCATCCAAGTGAACTGCACATGATAAACCTGCTCCAAAGCTTTATAATTATCGGACCGTTTGAAAAACGAAATCGCGAAAAGCAGTCGCATTCGAAGAAAAAGAAAGTTCCGTTTTATCTAGACAACGCAGCGTGTTCTAAATCAATAAATATGATGACAAAAATCTATGACCTGGGCTCTACAGATCTGAATGCCGGCGAATATGTTCTTTATTGTTTTCGTCGAATGAAAAGATAATTGACGAAACTGGGTCCTATTTTGAAGCAAAGACATATTGTAGTGCAAAAGTTTTATCGAAAAGTACGGAAAAGTCGTCATAATTACTGTATCGCCCTTGAACGGAGSTGTGTTGAATAAAAAATACGAATTTTGCGGGAAATCGGGGACTTTCCAATTGACCGGTTGTGAATGGTTTCGTATACTATATAGGCTAGCGTTTTATTCAGAGTACCGTATTGACATAACGACATTTTCGTCGGATTGTATTACTAACAACATATGCACTTTATATCACTTAGTACTACAAAAAATTATAATATTGCCTTAAACTTTTTTTTTAACATAATATAATTCGTTTCGCTTCAAAGAGCCCGGCGCACGTCTAATCACCGCTATCGCTTCCGACACGGGAAAACTCTTCATTTACGCGGGTGCTAACATCATTTGGGCTGCTCAATATAAAGACGACCCACCCGTCGCTATACAACGTTCCAATTTGTATGGTTTGCCTGGCGGTATTGTGGCACTCGGTGCCACAGGTCAATTGCGTATTGGCTACCTCGGCTCCGAACCATTTGTCTTCAAGGTGCCATCGGTCACTATGGAAGATCTGAGCTTTACCGAGGCGCATAAGGAGCTGCAACAGTTGGAGGAGGAAATCAAAGCGGCGGTCGATGTGACAGACCTGGAAGATATAGACAAACGTGCCGCCGAAGATGTGCGCATACAATTCACCATCAACACTGAGACTAGCGAAGATGCAGACGTACTGCTACTGGACGTTCCAGCGCATGTAGCTGTSAAGGAGCTGCCCGCCTGCACGGGCATACTAAAGTTGAGATGCAAGATCGATTTGGCTGAGTTACAAGTCGTTTTCAATACAGCCGAGGGTGTACGTTGTAGCCAGGATACGCTCACATATGTGGACATGACGGCCGATCAGATGGAGACATTGGAATTGGAGTTCTATGTGGACGATCTATTRCATGTGCATACGGCGCGTGTAGACGTGATCGTTTCGTTCATCAGTGTCAAAGTGAGTAACAGTTTCGTTTGTCAGTGAATATTTAATTTAAAACTTTAACCCTCTCTTCSYCAGGGCATACCACGCGTCTTGCAACAGTCCGCCTATTTACCGTTGAGCATGTTTTATAGAACACGCCAGCCACAGAAGTCCGCTGGCATAAAACTAACTTATAATATTATGTCGAAGTCATTGACATCCAAATTATCCACATTCTTTCCCGAGTTTGTGACTTCGGAAAGCGAATCGCATGCGTTGGGTCTGCTTCTGCTCTGCCCGGGTGATGAGAAATGCGAGGAAGTTGTGACTATTGTTCTAGCGAAGAACTCAGACCGTATAAGGTGAATATTAGGGTGATTCAAAAAAAAATTTTTTTTTTTCGTTTGGTACTCTGAAAAATAGGTTCCTAGACASCTCTAAGGTAGCCTCTCCAAGAATGAGTTTTTAATTGTAACGGGAAGGTTCTCCTACTTACAGTTTTCTATTTTTTCTTATTATCAGACAGAAAAACTTATATCTCGCTTCCAGCTACTTGAAAAAATATTTTGTTTCTTACATTTTGTAGAAAATTTGATGCTCTACAAAAATGGTATCTTACGATTTTTWCGTAAACCCAACCGTGTAAAAGATATTAACGGTTAAAATTTGAGTATTTTTGGGAAATTTTTTTATTTTTTATGAATTTGATAACTCAATGAAAAAAAAATCATTGTGAATAATAAAACTCATAGTTTTGTATGAAATTTACTGCTCTATAAAAATGGTATCATATGATTTTTCGATTAAGTTAAGCGTTTACGAGATATTCGTCGTCAAACATCAATGCATATTAGGGTGAATAAAAAATTTTTTTTTGTTTTTTTCGTTTGATACTCTGAAAAATGATGAGTTTCATCATTCRTAATAATTTAGTTCATTGAGTTATAAAATTCATAAGAAATAAACATTTTTTTTGATAATAAGAAAAAATAGAAAACTGTAAGTAGGAGGACCTTCTCGTTACAATTAAATACTCATTCTTGGAGAGGCTACCCCAGAGGTGTCTAGGAACCTATTTTTCGGAGTAGTAAACGATAAAAAAAATAATTTTTTTTTTTGAATCACCCTAGTGAATATGCTCGTTCAATCTGTAAGGTATACATATTTATTCCTTGCTTACTCTCTCTATCTAACAGAATACAATCAGATACTTTGGAAACATTGCCAATGATATTGGAACGTATAATGCGAGTAGCTTTAGAGCATGCTCAAGAATCTATACCTTCGAAAGGAAAGCGTGTCAAAAATGCCGTAAATTCCAAAGTGAAAACACTCATGGCCAATCCAGTGTTGCCCATTCATGCAATTTTAAATAAAATTGATCTGCATCGTGAGACACAAGAGAATATACGCAARCAAACGGTAAATCTCAACGAATAGTTTTTAGTGTCCGTAAATCTACCTSAAGCTCTTCTTAAGTTTTCTATGGTGTCTTGATGCCTTTCCGCTTTACTTTTCTCATTTACAGCTGGAGCTGGATAAACTTTTGCAACAATTTAAGACTCTGCAACGTAAGCTGCAAGATCAGCCTGAAGATGAGTCGAAAGAAACTTTGGTTATGCAAATAGAAGAGAACTACGATCACTTGATTGCGGAAGGTGACAAGCTAATGGAAATACGAAAATTGGAAAAGATGTGAGTACAGAAAGGATCTGTTTTACAGAAGATCAGAAATTTGGTGAGTGTAGGGGATCTAAGTATCACACTAGAATATATATAGAAGTCTGTATAGAAGTCTACGGAAGACGGCCCCGCATTTCTCCTCTTGGTCGTCTTTATTTCATTGTTCTTTTTGTTGAGGTTGCGGTTTATTCATTTTGTTCTAGTGGGTCTCCGYTTCAAGCTGCTATCTGCGCCCGTTGTAACAGTTACCCTTTATGAACCCCGTGGTTAAGGATGTCTCGCAAGGGTTGGCACAAGTCCTTATGGGTGCTTATGTTCAGAGCTAGGTTCGGGCACGAGTCATAAGTTTTTCTCAGCTGAACTAGCTAAAGAAAATTTGACAACGTGCACGAAGATCTGCCGGGACGGAGGTGAGAACAGTATTACAATGCTAGCCCTTTCGGTAAGATGCCACTCTTATTTACTGAGGTATTAGAAAATTGTCCTACTCCGTTTAGGGTTTCCAGTGCATCATAATCGGAATCTTACTGGCCTCGATTCTCATGGGCGGTTGCAATCTCGATGGGGGTTGTAGACGCTTATTTAAAGGTGGAATCTTTTCGTCTCTTCGCCGAAGGTTCATTGGGTGCATGTGGTGTTTGGACCAACTCATACTTTCCTGCAGTTCTTGGTCGGGGGCTGCGTATTACTATTCGAAGCTGACCTACTTAGTATAGGCCATCCGCTATTCGCCAGCAGTGACGCCTGAGCTCAGCCTTAAATAAGTTTACCTTAACTTTCGATTGAATCGCATTCAATGATATTTTAGTAGTGGTATGAAGCACGGAAAACTGCTCCGGCCCCAATTTATTCATTCAACCCACTCAATGAAGATTAGCTTTGTCATTATTTTATAAAAAAAAGAGTATTCTGCGGTTCGGTATCGATCTAATATCAGATTTAAATGGTAGATTACATTGATACTCAAATGTCTGACCAAGATTTTCAGAACTCTGCTTGATTGGCAGGTTTCCTTTTATAATCTTTAGCGCCGCTTCCGGGCTTACGAACCCAACCATATTTATTCCAATGATTGCGATTATAAATATGTTGTAGTCCACCCTTGTAAGACTTGTTTTCTCTACTTCCTTCGTTTCTCCTCTGATTATTTCCAATAAAAAACTTGTTTCTTTYTTTCCAGCCAACGTTGTGATCTCACTTGTGCAATTTCAGTGGCCACCTCACTTATTGGCGCCCTACGCATGGAGGAGAAATTAGTGAATGTTATTTGCTCAGTACTTTGTACGCCGATCGAAGATTGGACGGAGCTGGTAAGTTGATGTACTTAGATATATAATATGCTGACCTTAAACACCTTTCATACTTTCTATGCAACCGCTTTTCTTTGTAAGAGTTGGGAGGAATCAATGTCACCCGGCATCGATATGCTCTATCACTATGGCCCCTTAAATCGTGTGAAGAATAGCGAGGGCATAAATGCTATCGAAACTAATGTGACGCATGAAAATTTCGATTATAATCGATTTAGACGTCACATACTCTCCATATTGGAACGTATACAACGCATTGCTACCGCAGAAGAAACGACCACCGAGGATAGCGCAACAACTGTGGCAAATGAGCGAACGCAGTCGAATGGAGTCGATATCAGTGGACTTAATGAATTGCTTGAAGTTCTGCCCAGTGAACAGGGTTTAGCTAAAATCCGCATGGTAAGACGTAGTACGCTGGAGGCGGTAGAGGATGATGAAGAAGAAGATGAGGATGATTTACGTAAAGTTGGCTATAAAAAGGAGTATGGTAATCAACAGAATAAGTCGGGTGAGAACTCGGATTGGGTGAATGAGGATTATGAATTGCCGACGTCGGAAGAGTTATTCAGTGATTTGGGTATTTGGTGGTAGAGTTTACGACTACATTATTTTTGTTTTTACGTGAAGAGTTTGATGAGTCAGTGTAAATTAAAAAAGATACATATACAAGATGCGTTCCAAAGTAAGCATGACTTTTTGAATCTGGCGCCCCCTGGTGGCGCAATCTATATGTCGACTGTTGTCTTACAATCTGCTATTTTCATCGATTGTCCAGTGAGAATTTCATGATATTTCATGGATTGGAAGTGAAGTTATTGGGTTTTAAGAGTCAATATATGTGTGTTATCGGTGCGAAAATGAGCTTCGATCAAAGAGCCAACTTTAAATTTTGTTTTAAAATGTTTAAAACTTTTACCGAAACGTATCAATTGATGAAACAAGTTTATGGCGATGATTGCCTATCCCATAGCTGAGTGCACGAGTGGTTTCAAGGTTTTCAAAGTGGGAATGGGCCAATCAAGATCCGTGATCACCGGAAATTCCATCGAAACTGCGCTTGAATTCATCAAAAATCAGCCGAAATCATCATTGAAATTCATGGAAATAGAATTAAGACATTTTAATCTTAACCATTAACCTTGCACCGGCATACTTTCGGCCATACCGGCCAACGAGCTAAAACACTCATTCGACATGCTTTTGGACCGCGCAAAAAGTTGTATTGAAGTAGAAGGAGACTTTTTTGAATAAAATAAATTGATTTTGCCGAAAAAAACATTTGTTCCTTCGTTTTTTTAGATCCTGTTTGCTTTGGAACACACCTTGTATTTTGCGAAGTTGGTAGGACAGTCCCTAATTACTATGCCGATATGCACAAAGCTTTTAAAGGCGGTCGAGAGATCGTTGAAAACATGCCTCGTTCTGGATGACATTTGACCTCTTCAATTGATGAAAATACCAGAAAAGTGAAGGATATAGTGCTTTGAAATCGTCATACAAGTGTTAAAGTGATGGCAAGAGAGCATTGCTTCTTTCGACATTCGTGGTTTGGTGCATGATGACTTTGTTACGGAGGAACAAACGGTCAATAAGAAGTTCTATTTGGCCGTAGAGGCGTTTGCATGAAAATATCCGTCGAGAACGGCCGGAATTGTTGAAGAACAATTCATAGATTTTACACGATGATAATGCATCATCGCATCGAGCCACAATTGTGACCGAATTTAAAGCGATCGATTAACTACCGTATTCACCAGATTTGGATTCGTGTGATTTTTTCTTGTTCTCCAAACTGAAATTGTCGATCGAAGAGATTCGCTGAAGGCACTGGCCAACCAAAAAAAAAAAAAGGTTATGATATATTTGAAAATATCACTGACCTACCACACTTTTCTTCAGTTTGTGATTTCTACTATCAAATATATAATAATCAGAAATTGTAATCCCGATTTCAATAAATAATATTAAATTATTGTGCTTTTCATTTTCGAGTGTTTTGCAAAGTGGTGTGTACTCCTCAAAAGTAATTATTTATTTATATACATACAAACATACGTGTTTTTGATCTCGTACGTCTACGTTTGCAATCAAATGTACATGCATTCTTTAATAAATCTTCATCTAATTACTAATCAGTAGAATAGCTTAAAAAAAAAAAAAAAAAAAAAAAAAAAAAAAAAAAAAAAAAAAAAAAAAAAAAAAAAAAAAAAAAAAAAAAAAACTGCCACAAGCAACAAGGTTTAAAGCGAGCCGCGTACATCAACCCCCCTAATCCGGTATTGTATTCACACAATAAGCTATAAACAATATTTATTAGATTCAAAATTAATAAATTTTTATTTTGAGTTTTAGCCCAGAATTATGACCATTTTCTAAATTCATAAAATTTTATTTTTGTTAAGCCAATTCAATATTATTATTCACGAAACTGGTCTATTACCTTTTTTTGAAAACGTCAAGCCAAGCTTTATATAGAACGCTCTTACTTCATTCTTTGAATAACGGGTGGTCCAAGTAGAGGTACTTTTTTCATTAGCCTTTTTTGAGAGATCACGCATGAGTCGCCTCAAGCTCTCATGTTATTTTTGTTCAACATTGTTTGCCATTTCATCACAGAAAGATTTACGCCTGAACAACATTTACAAATCGTTGTACTTTATTACGAATTTTCACGTTCTGTAAATAATGGGTTTCGCGAGCTTCGCTCAAATTATGGTAAACATAATCGGCCTACTGATCAAACTATTCAGCATTCATTATTAGATAATATCCGATCTAATAGATCAGATCCAGCACACAGGTTAGAAAAGTTAGCAGCCATAGCAGAGAGTGTTGACGAACGCCGTGAAGAGCCGTGGCGTATGGAACGACTTGACGCATTTTACGTCGAGATCTTAAATTGAATGCATACAAAATACAGCTTGTGCAAGAACTTAAGCCGCTCGATCTTCACAAGCGACATCGCTTCGCTCTATGAGCTCCTGAAAAGTTCCTAGAAGATCCGACGTTTTCGATAAGGACTATTTCTGGCTCTGTGGGTATATAAACAAGTGAAATTGTCGCATTTGGGAAGAAGAGTAACCTAAAGAGATTCAAGAGCTTACATTTCATCTAGAAAAAACAACGGTTTGGTATGGTTTGTGGGCCGGTGGAATTATCGGTCTATTCAAAATGATGCCGATGGGAACGTAACCATTCGTAACAGACTATTTGATGCCTGAAATTAAAGCTCGTTATCTCGGTGATCTCACAGATCTTATGATAATAAATCGTTACACTTTTCCCTGTGAGGACAGGTAAAGTCTAAAGTCTATGCAGACAATCCCGCTTTGATTCTGGTCTTGGAGCAAAACGTCACGTCCTTCGCCAGTTACCCGTCAAAATGCTCGGAAGAGTCAGCAGAAATTGGACTCACCGGATGGAGCATTTGAGACGTAGCCGCCAAGGAATGTTCCTTCGAATGATAATAAGCATTCCCTATTCAATTTTAAGTTTCTGTGTTTTTTCTTTAAAAAAGAGTAACCCTCGAAATGGATGATTGTTTATTACTGTAGGTCAATAAGCGACGATTACTTCGATGAGTTCATGAAACTTGAAATAAAGTCGTTTCTTTTGAACTTAATTGCGACCATCAGGAGTCACCGAGGACAACTCCTAAATGTAAGAGCTTGAAATACATTAGCCTTTATGAAGCCCCAATAGCAATATTTGTCAATAATGTGAGGACGGACACCACAAATTTGACGAGAAACCAAAATGGGCGGTTCTTGGTATAGAAAGAACAAGAAGAAGCTATTGGTTAAGAAAATAAATTTTTTTTTTGAGAATCCTTATGATTTAGAAATCTTCACTCTTTAAAGAAATAAATGTGGTTATGGGCAGAATATTCATTTGCCACTCCAAAAACACGTTCCAACTATCCTGAAAAAGACAAGGCAATTCTTATATTTTGTTTTGAACTCAGACTAATATATATCCGTATACCTTAAGGTTTGAAGAGCCTGAAACGGTTAGTTTGGTATCGATTTGGAATGGGATCTATTCCCACCTGTCATTGAGAACGCGGTTTCGAAGTTGATAGACCAATCATCTTCTTCTTATTTTTTTTTACAAGCGTAGATACCGCTTACGCAGTTATAGGGCATTGTTCGTCAATGAAATTTGACATTCTTACCCGTTTCTCTCAGTGTATATGTCAACACATATGTACATAGTGCCATAAGGCGATTAAAAACATATGTGCTAATTTTAATAATCTGGTCAACCACGGTCAATTAACAAACACACACTTGTATTGAGGAAATGCTGTCACATTTATCGAGTTGACTGATTGCGTTTGCGGAGCAATAAGAAAAACCGGTTTACATTAAAAAAAAAAAAAAATTAACAAAAGCAACAACAATGCATATAACCATAAAGAGCGTGTTTAAAGGGTAACAACGTCAAATAAATAACATTTGATGTCATGAAGAAATCAAAAAATCTGTCAAACAGGGCTAAAGTTCTTTTTCGTTTACTCATAAAGCAAAGGAAAATCGACAAAAAATGGTGTAAAAAATCTTTACGATTATGGTAAAGAGTATAATTTGGGAAAAAATGTGCTCACCTGTCATAAAACAGGTGAGAACACAAGAGCAATGGAAGTGTAAGTGAGTAAGTGTGCGTGTATGTGGATTTTCTGTTGCCAAGCCAAGCCAAGCGTTGCGGTTTGAGAAAGGATTTTTTGTCTTTCGCCTTTKTATGTATTTGTCATGACGCAATGCCAGCAACTTATGGCAGGTTTTCGAAAGAAAATCTCTCCCCAAAAAAAAAAAAAAAGCTCAGAGTCGTAAATTCCATTAACGGTCCAAACGCATTCGCATTTTTCGTTATCACTTTACTTATTTGAGTATAAATGTCAAAGCAGCGCACGAATTTCATTCAATAAGTCACCGGACATCATCTTCAGTATTACATTTGCACTTTCATCTTCATTTTCCACAATGTTTTCGTTAACCATAAATTTGCTTTACTTCGGCTTATTACTCCTTGCGATCTCTGCGGTTTCTTCCTATGGACAGCGAAAATTGGACTGGTGCGATCCGGCACTCTGTCCAAATGGCAAGTGGCATGTGGCGTGCGATCACAATGGTGTAAGTATAACAATAATAATAGTTAAAGAAGTGATTAAAATAGTAGTTTTGAAACTAAAACGTTGGAAAAAGGACACTAGACACTCACGGAAATAAAGAGTGGTCCATTTCGAGGTTTCCTATTTTTTTTTTAGGAAAAAACACAAAAACTTCTAATTTAATACTGAGTGTTTATCATTCGAAAAGATTATATCTTTCAAATGTTGGCCGCGTTTACGTCCCAGACGTGCCAACCGTTAAGTTCAATTTTCGATGACTCCTTCGAGCATTGCGACTGGTAACTGGCGAATGATACATGTGATGTTTTACTCCAAGGTCTGAATCGAAGCGCGATTGTCCGCATAGACTTTAAACCTGACATATCTGTACAGGAAAAATACCTAACAGTATGGTAACACACGATCTTGGTGGCGAATCGACCGGCCCAAAACGTGAAATTGTCCGCTCACGTAGTGTTCTCTCAATAAATCCATTGATTGATGTGATGTGTGAGAAGTGGTGTCATCTTGTTGAAACCAAATGGCGCCGTGATCACGATATTCAATTTCGGTCATCAAATAGTTGGTTATCACCAGTATCATTTTTGAAGAAATATGAACCGATGATTCCACCGGCCCACAAACCTCACCAGACCATTGTTTTTTATTAAAGATCTCGACGTAAAATGTACCAAGTCGTTCCATACGTCCGGCCGGAGAAAAAAACCTCTTGAAAAAAGTACCTCTACTTGGATCACCTGTTACATACATACATAAGTGATCAGCGTGACGAGCGAAGTTGGTTTATTCATGATCGTCTATTTTTCTCTGTCAGTTTTTGAGGTTTCTTAGATATCTATCCGAGATTTTGCACATATCCTTTTATCACCAAAAAGCTGCTCATTTGTCGGAACCGCCGATATCAGACTACTATTGCATATACCTATTTTATAATTCTACCGCTCAAAGTATAGCTTTTGTATGAAGAACGTTTATATCGGAAAGATATATTCACGACATCGTCGTGTAGGCTGCAACCTCCGAATATAAATATATTATTCAGATTGTATCAACCAGCATATATATAACTGACCATTCAACTAACTGATCATAAAACATATTTTTTTCTTACTAATTAACCTTAATTCGACTTAAAGTTGTTTACATCAAACAATGTGTCAAGAAAGATTGTTAAGTTAAGAACTAATTCTCCTTAGGGATGCACACACATGACGTGAATTTCAATAGGTTCTGCGGTCTCACTATCGATACCTCTTGAAGCGTTGCCCTGCCAATTTAGGATAAGTCCACAAGGGACTTCCTTATGTTGCCATCAGACATTTTGCATTCCAGTTGATCATTCCATTGTGTTTCGACGTTTCTTCGGTCACATTTTCGGATGACTCTGTCCTGCTCATTCGGGTCACCGGGGTAAATGCTTCATTACGCAACCTCTTTGAAGTTTAAACTGAATCTTCTAATTGAAATGGGGCCTCATGTAGACGGTGCCTGTCAAACCGCCATTATCCGCCGAGTCATACCCGAAGGTAAATTCGTCAATTCGTCTGCAGCCAATAGTTGTCACGACGATTTTGGCGCGAGGTCTAAAGGTGTCAGGTTTAGTAGGCAGATGATCTATAAGGCTTAGAGCATTTTTGTGTGCTGTGTAGCACCAGTGCATGAGAAAAGGAGAAAGCTCTGAGGTTGTGCGGAGCATCTAAGGCATTGTTTCCTTTCACTTGAAGACAAGCCATTATATTATATTTAGGAAAAAGTATCCGAAATACTTTCGATAAGGTACCAATCTGCCTTCCTATAGCTAGAGACTTCTAGGACTCCTTTAGGTGATTTAAAGCTCTTAAAAGCTAATCCTATTGGCACTCGATAGAAGAGACTTTAGGACCATTATCGAAATACTAACTGGTAACTGTCTGACGGCGACACACGCCCATAGAATGGGGTTGACAGATCGAGAGACTTCAGCCACTATTGAAACTATGGAGCATCTTTTGGACACTTGTCCCGCATTGGCAAGACTACCCGGAAGGCATCTGGGGTCCCCACGAGCTGTGAAAGGAAGAATAGTGACATTACACAGTCTGTTAAAATTCGCGTCAAGCGCAGGCATCCTAAAGCATTACTACTGCTTGTGGACCTAGTAACT
The DNA here is from genome assembly GCF_001853355.1 of Bactrocera latifrons. NCBI lineage: Eukaryota > Metazoa > Arthropoda > Insecta > Diptera > Tephritidae > Bactrocera > Bactrocera latifrons. The sequence continues at coordinate 1,882,409 of NW_017535852.1, read as the reverse complement.
GAACTCCATCTGGTATCGCAAAGAAAAAAAACTGGCCTATGCGTGGCTCATTGGCCTACCAGATAAAGCTAACCTAACCTAAAGGGTTGGGTTCTCTCTTGTAATATAAACGCCTCACATTTTCATTTTTGAACTGTCTTCATTTTCACTCATTCCAGCGTTTCGGCGATAATTGCCCCGAAGATGCTTTACTCTACGATCTGCGTTCATATCGTGAGCACATACTGCACGAACACAACAAGCGACGCAATTTCGTAGCGCTCGGCCAATTGCCCGGCTATTATCCAGCTGCGCGTATGGCAACCATGGTGTGGGACGAAGAACTCGCCTATCTCGCGTCGTTAAATATAAAAATGTGCTATGTGGACCATGATGACTGCAACAACTCCTATCGTTTTCCAACTGTGGGACAAAATCTCTCCGGCGTCGATCGGCGACGCGACTTGGACGCCAGTGTAACCGATATAATAGCAATGTCAATGGGTTTGTGGTTCGGTGAATACCCGCTCATCGATAGCAATTACATAAGGTCTTTCCGCGTTTCATCTAATTTGTGAGTTAAATAATTTACCAAATAATATGTATTTTTGTATAAATCAAATGAATTTTGATTGCAGTGAGAAATATGGTCACTTTGCGGAAATGATGATCGATCGCAACACGCATGTCGGCTGCGCCATGTCGCGCTACACACATCCCACTTACCCGTTCCTCTACATCTACAATACGGCTTGCAATTATGCCAGCAAGTATGCGCTGGAAACGCCTGTTTATCGAGTGGGCGAACCCGCTTCGGAATGCGAAACCGGCCCCAATCCCAATTATCCAGGCCTCTGCTCGAAGCGCGAGAAATTTAATCCCAATTATGATTAATTACCGTTGTATCGCTGTGTGGCAAACAAAATACTGAAAAAACAAAAACAATACAAAGTACAAATGAAATCTCTGATAAATTAATGTATTGCTGTTTCTTCTTCTTATTCTTAGCGTAAAAGCTAATCTGTTATGCATATTTCCGTAAATAAACGAAAGGTAATTGCTCGTTAAGCGCACTTACTACCCAAGTATTGCGAAAAACACAAACAATGCACCGCTACGAGGAAACAAACGAAGCCAAATAAACATTTAATGAATACAGAAATACTATATAAAAAGTAAATTAAAGCACATAATCAATGGCATTCGCGCTAATTGTTGTTTCCGCTGCGCTCAACAGCTCGCGAAGTGAACGCGCATAAATTATTGACGCAATTTGCATATGAAAAATTACTCATACGCCCGCGCGTCCAACTAATTATGCAGTAGCCCACTAGGAAAACCTGTTACTATATATTTTTCCATGTGTTCTCATAAACGATATTTAGCTTTAGAAAAAAGTATAGTAAGGAAACACTATTAAATTATTCAAAGTATGCTTTGCTTCCAGTAAGTAAGTAGGTAAGTGAAAAATTTATTTCCATCGCAAATTTTACTTTTTGAATATTGAAAAATTTGGGTATTTATAAAGGGTTATCCATTTCGAGGTACCAGAAACTTCAAATTGTGGAATGCTTATTAGCATTTTTTTTCATTTACTTTTTAAAGATTAGCTCCTTAAAATGTTGGCCGCGGTTTTCGATTATTCGTTCGAACATTTCGATGACAAGCGTGACATGTTGTACTCCAAGGCCTGAATCGAAGCGGGATTGTCCGCATACATAAAACATAGGAAAAAGTCTAGCGGTGTGTATCACATGATCTTGTCCGATCGACTGGCCCAAAAACTTAAAATTATCTGCTCACCTAAGTGTTCTCTCAATAAATTCATTGATTGATGTGATGCGTTGGAAGTGGCGCCGTCTTGTTGAAGCCAAATGTCGCCGAGCTTATGTGCTTCAATTTCAGGCATCAAATAGTCGGTTATGTTGGCGCGGTAATGGTCGCCATTAACGGTCACTTTCTCACCATCATAATTTTTGAAGAAATATGGACCGATGCTTGCGAGGGCCAACCCACACACCATACCAAACCGTTGTGTTTTCAGAATAAAATGGCAGCTCTTGACTAACTTCGTTACAAATGCAGCATGTTGTATGGAGGTGAGTTTGTAACATTCATTCGTTTTCTCCTTTAATGTCTAGCATTTGTAGGACTGAGGATGAAACATCTCGGCAGTCTTACATTCGACGAACCAGGAGACATAGCCAAAACTAATATTAACGGTTTCACAAAATTGTGCTAGGCTTAGAGCCTTTTGTCGACTTATAAGGGTCGTATGATCTATTATATAAGAGTTTTAGATAACACAATGGAACGGCGTTCTAAACCGTCTAAGTTCCACGTTGGGAACGACAGCGATTTGGTTCAGGTACAAAGGGGAAATCGTAGAAATAATCTTTTAAGATCCATCGTCTCTATTGAAGCGACATAAAACTTCCACCTTTCACACCATTCATCGATCAAGAATCACTTAAATGCAACATTAATACATTTTTAAGGATATTCAATGATTTAACTGCGCAGTAGAAGGATGTTCTAGTACATAACTTTAGCAACGACTATTTGGTAGCAGATTTAACAATATTTGAGCAAAAAATTTTCACTTCGTAGAGTTACCAAACTGACGAAATTTTCTATGCGAGTATCTTTGAAATAGTATCATCGACAGCAATTTTTTGTTTCGTTCTGGAGTTTCAGGAACGTATTCTCGAGAAAAATTCGAATATTTCAATAAAATAGTCAAGAACCACACCAAAAAATGTTGAAGTGGTTGAAAAAATGTCTAAAGATATAAAATGTTTACACCCAATTTTATAAATATATTGCCATGACCAACGCGGCGCTAGAGTTTTTTATTTTGCTAACGAAAGCTTTTTCCTACAGGGTTGTTGTGCGCTCGCGCATTCGCCTCAAAATGTGACTGACCATTTGCGATGAATATTTCATTTGTTGGTATTAAAATAACGTAATAATAACGTTACTTTAAAGTGCAGTTAAAAATAAACATCTGTTTGTCTGTATGTGTGTATTACTGCAGTTACTGAGCTTTGGTTCTGTAATTAATTGATAATGATTCACTCCACACTTCAAAGACTTAAATGAAATAATTCCTCAGGATTTATGGCAAATGTGCAAATATGCGTTTACTGGTTAAGTGTTGAGTTAGTCACAGCCTTGTTCATAAATATAAGTACAATGCATTTATTTGCATGTGTGTAATCATTCATATATTTTAATTAGATTCATTATGTGTGAGTTGCGTATTTGTCACTTCGTATGCACAGTTAGCAGCAACGAAGCGAATTCGTGCATTTGGTCGCACGTGCTCATTGAAGCCGTGGGGGCAATTAATTTATTTCTCATATCTACTTTATTCACATTTAATTGTTTTGTAATGAATACTAAGTGCCGCAATTAATAATGCCGTGGCGAAATTCCATGTAAACAGAAGCTTTACAATTGTTTGAGGAATTGACTAAAATTTATTGTGCTTTATTAGGCGTATGTTGTTGACACATGTATAACCGTAACTCGGAATTGTAATGATTCCCATTGAAATCAAATCACACCCTTTATCTCAGCTTCAGTAATATGGATTCCTACACTTCCTTTTAGTTATAGCACCACATCAAGTCTCCAATAAGCTGGCTAGAATAACTCAAGTGAGAATAACTTGACTAAGCTTCTATAAGGGATTACATAGGCTTACGGTTTTAAAAAAATATTCAATTCTACAACATTTCTAGAAAATTGTCCTAAATTTTCAAATTGATTCGAGGTACTTTTTCAGAGATGCAGCCTTGAGAATCTGTGCGCTAGAGGCTAGCTAGGCTAAATGCGCCGTCGTTAAAATTTTTTTTGTCGAAACTGTGCTTTGAGGAGGGCTTGCAAAATTTGTCGAGAACTACTTAGCCGATATTCATGAAATTTTACTCAGATCTTTGAGATACAATGCTTCTAGACTTGAAGGAAGTATTTTTTTTAGATTACAACTATTTGAAAAAATTTCACGACATTTTTACTGAAATTTAAATTTTTTGTTGCAAAAATGTTTGCCAAAACTCCAATTTTCAGTTTTTTTTGTCTTCATCCAAGTTTTAACTAAAACACGTATTTTTTCACTTTAGAGGATTCTATAAGGAGTTATTCTGCCAACGGGCGAACGCAGCTTTTTTCCGAGGGGTCACTGGAAATGAAAATGGCCGAGTTTAAAATATTTTTTTCCCACTTTTCAAAATTTATTTGTTATGTTAACTTATAACACTCAAAAATATATATAATGTAATAAAAAAAATTTTTTCACATGAGAAAAATTTTTTTTGAAAAATGCCTTTTTTACCCAAAGAAACTCTTTTTCGACCATAGTAAAACACATTTTTTGTTAAAACTTCTTTTTAATTTTTATTCAACATATGTAYATATGTGGAGTGATACAGATGATTAAGAGTGACACATTGATTATAGTAACCCTTTTTATTGAAATGGCGGAGCYATCTTYCATCCATTCTCACATATCGACTCAAAAGCTTGGGTTTRTTACGYTTGAACATCTCCAAATACAATTGCGAATCATCAATTCGTCGTTGCTTTTGGTCAAAACGGAGCTTGCAAGGCATCCATTTTGCCCAGAGCTTTCTCATACTTAAACATTTGTSAATGGTATGATGTATATGTTAAGACAATAACTCAGCTTTCTCGGTCATTAAAAATTACTTTGCGCACTTTTTTGATAACTTCATCAGTAACAGTCTCTTTAGGGCGTCCTCTGCCATCATCGTCCTCGGTGTTCAATGCRCCTCGTTCAAACTTTGCAATGCATTTTTCGTCAGTTGGTTTGCCTGGCAAAGAGTTCTTGTAATGTTGATCAATCTAAGACTTGGCTGCAAGAGTACTTTTCGCCCCAAAAAACCCGGAATTTATTTGTATCAATTTTTCCACAATAACAAAATTTGGAGATGAAAACTAGATCAAAAATCTTATGTGAAGCCTGGTCAAAAGCCAAATTACTAGTTTAGCTATTATCCATAATGTTTTGTACTTTGTGGGATCAAAATGGCATGCTTATGAGTATCTGAAAACGGTTGAAACCATTACAATAATAACTGATCAAATTGAAATCAGGGATTACCTGGTGTCCAATCGACCGGTCCAAAATGTAAAATTATCTGCTCACCTAAATGTACTACCAATAAAGCCATTAATTGAGGTGATGTGAGGAAAGTGGCGCCGTCTTGTTGTAGCCAAAGATCGTCGGGATTACGAGTCGGTTATCATGGCGCAATAACGGTTGCTATTGACGGTTACGTTCTCGCCATCATCATTTTTTAAGAAATATGGACCGATAATTACACCGGTCCACAAACCGCAGCTCTTGAATCTCTTCAGGTTGCTCTTGGTCCCAAAAATTTGGCTCGAAAACGTATGATCTCGGACTTTTCAAGAGTCCATAGAGCGGCTTTAGTTCTTGCACAACCAATTTAAGATCTTGACGTAAAATCCGTCAGTCCGAGTTGCTGCGAAAGGTGCCGTATTTTTTACTGTGTGYTGGAGGTGGTCTCTTCAATATTATCTAATAATTAATGTTGGGTCTCAATGATGGTGTTGCGGATAGTACGCTCAGTAGTTTGCGAAACCCATTCTTTATAGGACGTGAACTTTCTTAATAAAGTTGAACGATTTGTAAATGTTGTGCAGGCGTAAGTCTTTCCATGATGAAATGCCAAAGGAGACTAAACAGAAATAACATGAAAACTTTACATGACACACGCGGGATCTGTCAAGAAATGGCTATTGAAAAAAGTACCAATACAACAGAAGGCAATATGAAGAGAAAGTAATGCAGAAAAACTATAAAAAATAATTTGACCAAGTAACCCTTTCGTATACCATATCAACACTCAATATACTTCAGGCTGCGCCCAACAGATCTAGTATTGATAGCTGTTTTAGACAGAATTATACCAAAAGCAGCTGATTTATTTTTTGGCTTGGCGAGACAATGTTACTGGTGGATCAGATAAACGGCAATTTCATAAACACTTTCCGGAGTCATAGTTCCACCACTTCGTCGCGGAACATAGATTCTTTCAGCTTACATTTTCGAAAATCCTTTAGACAGGTTATGATCGAAACCAAGGCTGGGTCTAAGGTAACTTGTAGAAAACTCTTATCAACTTAAGTTTTATTTACTATTACATACAACTTTTAAATATGCGAAAAATGCGGTACAGAACTATTAATTGAGGCAATTTGCAATTATTAATGCGTCCTAGTGTGGAGCATTCGCTGATTGACTAATATAAAGACTATTTCTAAGTGAATTGATTTATGAACTTTATGAAGTAATAGGGTGATATTGAATTGATCTAGTTCATAATGTTTTGTTACTCAAATTCGAGATACCCTAAATTTTGCCCCAAAATGAATTATGATTATTTATTTTTAACTTCGAAAGAAAAACCAAGATTTTTACAATAAACATAAATAATAACTATTAGTTCAGTCTTTATTTTGTGTTATGCAACAAGTGCTTTTGCTGCCTAATATTGATAGTTTGGATTGTATTTCTCCTTTGTGGAACATAAACCAGGATAATGCCGATTACTACCAGTTTCACATTCCGACGCCGGCTCACCAACACTATAGACTGGAACGCCGATGGCATATTTACTCGCATAATTGCAGGCCATATTGTAGATGTGGAAGAAGGGAAATGAAGGATTGGTGTAACGGATAACAGCACAGCCAACGTGTGTATTACGATCAACCACGAACTCCGCAAAGTGACCATATTGTTCGCTGTAATGCCACACGAATTAACAGTGTAAGTAAAAATAATTAAAATTACACAAAATAATTACGAAATACTTACAATTTCGATGAGACACGGAATTTCGTTATATAATTACTATTGATCAGTGGATATTCGCCAAACCACAAACCCATCGAACGGCTTATTACTTCGCTGATGCTAACGCCCTGTCGCTGGTAGGCTACGCCAGAGAGATTTTGTCCCACGTTCGCAAAGCGAGGGGTGTTGTTGCACTCATCGTGCTCCACATAACACATTTTCAAGTTGAGCGCTGCCAGAAAGGCGAGCTCTTCGTCCCACACCATGGTGGCCATGCGCGAAGCGGGATAATAGCCGGGTAACTCGCCGAGCGCTACGAAGTTACGCCGTTTATTGTGCTCGTGTAGGATTTCCTTTTTGTAGGAGCGCAAATCTATCATGACAGCGTCGTCGGGGCAGGCAGTGGTGAATCTCTGTTGAAGTGAATTGAGAAATGATATGTATTGGTTGGTGTGGTAAGTTTTCGTTTTTGTTTTTATTCTGCTCTGAACAGGGTATACTAAGTTAGATATATTGTATATATAGATATAAAATATGACGCGCGAGCTCCCTTTTGACCAAAAGCAGAGACGAGTTGATAATGCGATGATTTCGCTTCGATCCGCCAATCGACCACCCACTATGAATCCGCTCCAAAGCGTGGAAAAGCGCAACAGCCGGCTAATATAGCAATGGCGTCTGTATTTTGGAACGCGCGTGGAATACTTTTTATTGACTATCTGGAAAAAGGCCCATTAATATTGACTTTACATAGTTATAGAATCGATGGCATGTGCTCAAACGTGAACGGCTATCTCTTCACCCTTTCTTGCTTCCTCACTGCACGGAACTCAAGACACTCCCCAACTAAATTCACGACCATATTCATAAACTGGACGAAGGAGTACAGACCTGATCTTAATATTGCAGTCGTTGGCGTTAAGATTTCGACTGTCAGTAACCCTAAGATGTGCCCTTTGACCAGCCTTCAGTCTTACTATGACCGCGGTTATTGCCAAAATACAGAGCCGCAATAAAATCTTCAAGTTGCTAGTCGGGAGTGCATGAGGAAAGACAAAAAAGCATAAGAGGTAATCGACTTTAACCATAGAAATCAACTAGGAGCATCAAGTGATGCTTCCTCAACTACGTCGACGACAAAAGACAATACGCCGGCTAGACTTCGGACGAAACTCACTTCCAAGACTTGCACTGACCGCCAATCACGTACTTGAAGTCAAAGCACCTGCAGACGAAGAGCTCAAGTTGCCACAAAAACCGAGAGTGAACCTTGTGCAGCTTCATTTTGGATATTGTAGCAGGTTAAGGTATAGGTACAGGTCTGTGAAAACGATGGTGCAAATCTATGAATTGGGCTTCGATTTGCTTCTGCATCCACCGTATTCTCCAGATCTGGTCTAGCGACTAATTTTTTTGCTCAGATCTCGAAAGAATGCTCGCTGGACTCGCACACCCTCGAAGGGAGCAATGTTAAGTGAAAAAAAACGAGTTATTCCACAAAAGTGTGTTTTAATATGGTAGGCCGGACACTTTTCAATTGATCTGTTCCTACGTTCGAGAATACTTACTCTCACTTTCGGGTTTAGCAAAAACAAATTTGCGAGATGAGTGTAAAATATTGCTACGGATATTACCCAAGGCAATGCTGTAATTTTCGAAGAAACTGCTTAGATCGGTGCGATCTATAGTACTTTTTTTTTTAATTTTATAACTTTTTATCCTTTAAGAAGTACAGCTGTAAGCGGTATTATATTCTTTGCAGCCGAAGTTAACGTTTTTTCTTGTTTTTATATATTCACTTACACCATCATTTCCACATGCAAGGTGCTGCTTCCCATTCGGGCACAACTCGGGATCACACCACGATAATCTGCTTGATTTCCCCTCAATGACGGCTACGGAAGCCAAAACAAGCAAAAAATTTATGGAAGGAAATTTCGACAACATTTTTGCCAAGAAGTTATGAATTTTCAAAATTGTAAGCTGTTAACGCCCGTTACTTTACACAATACGATTAAATGGCTTTGGTGTGTGCGCCGCTTATTTTATACTCGAAATCCAGAGCGGCGAAATTACATGAAAGTGAGATTCTAAGAGTCATACGTTTTGCATTTTTTTTTGTTAAAAAATAAATTCTTTCCGCACATAATAAGGCGCTGAGTTGCCTAAAATTACGAGTTGTGGCAATTCAAAGAAACAAACAAAAACAAAGGCCAATAAAGATAACGAAGTAATTAACGAGGAAAGGAATTCGATGAAGCGGAGCATTGTTGACAGCTGCACGTGAATTGTTGCAAGATTTGATGAGAGAAATGAGAGAAGAAAAGAGCACATCAAATGCAGCAGGCGCCTTATTCAGTCGAATTCAAGTATTTTTAATTAAAATTTACGTTTTGTTTGGGTGTAATATTTAATATACATATATACATATATTTATTAAAAGTACAGGTTCATCCAAATATTTGTATGTAATAAAATGAGAGCATATTGAAATGCAATTAATTTAAAAGGAATGAGTTCGTATTTCCCTCGTTCTCTCAACCAATAACTCAATTTCAATGAAGCCAAATATACAAGGTGTCTTCCAAAGTAAACAGGACTTTTTGAATCTAGCGCAACCTGGTGGCGACATCTATATGCGTTAGAATCTGCTATCGTTATCAGTTGTCCAGTGAGAATTTCATGACATTTCATGGATTGGAAATGAAGTTATTGGGTTTTAAGAGTCGAGATGTTTGTGTTATCGGTGCGAAAATGAGCTTCGATCAAAGAGCCAACATTAATTTTTTTTTAAAATGGGTAAAACTTTTACTGAAACGTATCAATTGATGAAACAAGTTTATGGCGATAATTGCTTATCCCTTAGCAGAATGCCGAGTGGTTTCAACGTTTTCAAGGTGGTTGTGAGGACATAAATGACGATCAACATGTGGGCCAGTCAAAATCCGCGATCACCGGAAATCCGACGAAATCATCTTTGAAATTTATGGAAATGGAATTGAACATCTCCAAAACATCGATTTATCGCTTTGTGACCGGTCTGTTGGGCTTACGAAATGTGTGTGCACGGTTTGTTCCGCACAAATTGACTGATGACCAAAAATTGCTTAGAATCCAACATTCGAAGAACGATTATTTGAACAAAAATTACATTTTAATCATGAACCACTCCCCGTTTTCACCTGATATGGCACCGTGCGACGTCTTCTCTTTCGGAAAAATGCTTTTGCCCATGAAAGGAAAACGTTCTGTAGATGTAGAGGCCATTCAAAAGGTTTGTGCCGACATATTGGCGGCCATACCGGCCAACGAACTAAAACACTCGTTTGAATTGCTTTTGACCCGTGGAAAAGCTGTATTGAAGCAGGAGGAGACTATAATGAACAAAATAAATTGATTTTACCGAAAAAACCATTTTTTCCTCTTCTTCTTTATTGGCATAGATACCGCTTACATGGTTATAGGCGAGTTTACAGCAGAGTTCAGTCGTTCAGTTCTTTTCGATGTTTGGCGCCGATTAGTGAACCCAGTGCAGCCAGCTCCTTCTTAACCTGATCTCTCCAACGGAGTGGAGGTCTTCCTCTTCATCATAAATCTTCCATCGTGCATGCCTCTGCACCATATAGCTGGACGGGGATAATAAGAGCACTTTACTTTTCAGTCCGAAGTAGTATTTTTTGGCAAGAGTTATTCTGCGTTGAATATCGACGCTGATGTTGCTGTTGATGTTAATGCTGATTCCAAGATAGACAAAATTAGCTTCGATTCGAAGTAATGACTGACAACAGTAACGTTTCCCACGTCGTGCGACGACTGTTTGTTTGATGGCAGGAGATATTTTGTCTTGCCATCATTCTCTACCACGCCCATATTATTCGATTTTCAAGTTTTTCCGGCTATTCGCGACTATTTTACTCTTCTACTTCTCCAGATGTTCCATATAGATCACACTTCAAGTCGATGGCATAGCACGGAGACGGAGGATCAAAGATGGAAATTACGAAACGTATAAAAGAAGTCAAGTTAGTCGTCAATGCGATCTGGCGCTTCGTGATTAATATATAAATACGAAATCTCGTAGCCTCAGACAACAAAAAAAAAAAAAAAACTCCCAACCCGAAGACATGACAGAGTTTCATTGTGCCCCTTTCCTCACCCATAGCATACAATATATAAAAATCAAGGTGATGCTCATTGTTTTTTTTGTTTTGATACCCATGGTTTGGTGTATAATAAATTGGTTCCGGAGGGACAGAGGTGAATAAAGAGTCCTATTTCGCCGTAATAATGGGTTTGCATTGGATTTTGTGGAACATTCAGGGAAAACAGCTGTAATTGAATAAGAACAATGGATATTAAACGATGATAATGGACCATCGCATCGAGCCACGTTTGTGACCGAATTTAAAGCCAAAAACGCAATGAATACCATTGATCAATCACCGTATTCACCAAATTTAGCTCTGTGTGATTTTTTCTTTTTCCTCGCTCAACGAGTCCAAAAGTGCTTATGTAAAGTGTAGATATATATATTCTCTGGTACTAAGTACTTAGCGGTTCATCCTTGTATGTTTTTAACGAATTTTGTTCGCATATAATATATATAATATAAAACTGTCGGAATGAAAGACGGTTTAAATTCTCTAAAAAATTTAATTTCAAAATCACTTTTTTTTATGCCAAAAGAACTCAGATAACAATGCTGAGACTATGAGGTTCCAAGAGTCCTGGGGACTTTCTGATATTTCCATTTCCATTACTAATCTCGAATATTATTATTTCCCAATGACATTTTAGAAATAGAAATGACTCAAAAAAATTCACACACCGCAAATGTTAGAAGCAGTACGTCCTCAACCCGTTGGGTCACAATATTTTTAACAATTTTTTTCCAAGCTGTTAAAATGCTTTTATTTACATACAAATTTTATATGAATTTAATTAATGAATGATTTTCGAGCATTTCAACTCGAGTGTGACTTGTTGGTTGTATGAGTTTATTACTCATTGCTGATGTTTTTGGAGAGAAGTTCATTAACACGACGTTTTCTCGATATGCACCCACGCAGTGACTTTGACACAGAACAACTAGCTGGTTTGATAACTTTTTAATGGAAAAACAACAAAAATAATATCACTCAAGCGCCGATGCTTAAAAACAAAAATGCAACCGAAACATTGAATATGAAGTGATTAGTCGAAATGCTTTTAGTGAGGCAGCTACAATGTAGAGTTATATACTTTGAATACCACTAGTGATATGGTAAGCCTAAAAGTGAGCATTAAGTGCAAGCTCAAAGCATCTTAAGCATCTGCATTCCTTTTAAGGACATTTGAAAAAATTCTAGAGGCTTATGTAAGAGAAATTTTTATACTTTTATGAGAGGCGTGTTGAAAGCACAATACGCCTATACAAAGGGTAAACCCACAGAGACTGCTTTAGGTGTCTTCATGTATATGTAGATCACTCAAAATGTTTCCAATAACACAATCGTCAGCAGTCTGCTAGCAGTCTGGCTAAAGCCTGGCATTAGTGCAGAGATAAAGGCTCTACTGAGATGCAAAAGGGTTAATGAGGAATGGAACGAAGCTAGATTTCTAAGGTTAGCGCAAGTGGGAATTCCTTGTGAGTGTGTTGTTACCACAGAATACCGATGAGACGGGCACAGCGACTCGCTGTTCTTTGCATAACGGGAGCGCTAAGAAGAAGGCACTCAAATTACGACCAATCCACATTACAATGGAAAGCTCTGCGGGAAAATTAGCTGCAAGGTTGGTGATTTAACTACAAGGACCTTCGGGCATAGCTCAATAAGCATGGGGAGAGAAAGTTCCAAGCCACATGAAAAGAGGGTGGATGACGCAGAATCCTGCGACACACCAGCGGAACTTACAGCACATATACAGATGGATCTAAAATGGTTAATGGAGTGCGAGCCTCAATCTATTGCGCGGAGCTGGATTTAAGGCGACCTTTCAAGTCTTTGCTGTTGAGAAAGCGTTCGAAATTTTAATATATACGCCGATAAACAGGCACCAATTAAAGCAATAACCGCACATGACATAAGGTCGGAGAATGTCCTTAGAAGCAGGGAAGCTTTAGATGGCGTATGCATATATTCTGTATTCCAAGCTACAAGGGAGTTTCGAGAAACGAAACTGCTGATGAAATTGCCAAAAGTGTCATCCGTCTTTCTACCGAACAAGCACATGAAATACAAAAGTCAATAGAAGCAATATACAACGAGGTTTCCCCAGAGCTGATAGGTGGATCAGAGAGAGATGGAATGCTTTCGGAAAACTCGCATGTTTCTTGCTCACAGCTTTGAAAGGACTGCCGGATGGCTGCTGTTCTCTTGACAGGTCACAACCTACTGGCATTACATGTGGGCCAGCGTTAATGAGAAAGTTCTGAGAAGTTAACATGAAGGAAACGCTGGAACAAAGCCCCATGTCTGTATCCAGCACTATCTAGAACTTGTCTTGAGTATCTAGAAGCTTCTTAGTTCTAGACGAAATATCAAACTTAAACAGCAAGTCGCTCTTAGAGTTCGCAAAACGCCTTTATATCCTGTATGCCAAATACTTCACCTCAAACTAAACTGAACCTCCATTTGGTATAACCACGAACCAGTAAGTCTATGTATGGCGTGGTAGTCAGCCGGTATAACCTAAATTAACCTATGCACCTTTTGTTTACATAGGAGAGTATTTTAATCATAAACCCTGAAAGGTGAGCAGGAATCGATGTTTCAGATTTACTTACATACACCCCATCTGCCTATGTACCTAACAAACTAAAATTATTAATTTTGACTCATACAATACCTGGAAACAATATCTCGCCCGAGAACCCTCCTTTCTTATTAGCCACCAGTTAGTATGATTGATGCATTGTTTAATTTGACAATAATATTTTTTACATTTTTTGTATTCAATTTTAAAATGTCATACTGACAAAAAAGTGCAATAAACTCTATGACGTCAATATTAATTTGTGTGAATTGAATAAATGTATAATTAAATTATATATTTTCAAAAAAACTCAAAAGTTTACTCTGGTGTTATTTTGACACCTACTTATGATGATTCATAGAAACTTTTACTCCTTTTGGTTTTTTTTTTTTAGTTTATAAAAATGCAATAAGTCAGATAGGAGTCCGAAAATGCTACTTTGAGCAAGATATAGTAAGAATTTTTAATTTAAATTAAATTTTTTTTTTATAATTAATAATTAGTGTTAGTATACGCTTGTATTTCTGAAGTACTATACATAAGGTGAATTTTTACGATGAGTGAAATTATTCAAAAAAAGAGTTCCAGTAAATTTTTTGTACGGAATCAAATTTCAAGTGTATTTGATTTTTACAAATTATTCGAAGAGTGTCGAGAATGTATTACATTAACATTAACTGATTAACTGATGATCGACAGGGCAATAAAATAAAGGAACTGATGCTTTGAAATCGACGGTTAACAATGAGAGATCTTACTGTCATCGTTGGAATATCGGGTGAGAACCATTTTGAAAGATCGTTTAGGCCTAAGAAAATTAAAAGCACGGTTGGTTAAAAAATCACTAAATTTTTTCGAAAAACAGCTTCGCTATAATCTCTGTGAAACAATGCTACCATAATGTCATGAACAGTATTATTACTGGCGATGAGTCTTGAGGAATATAGTTGCAAAGTTGAGCCGAAGAGGAATAAACCACGTCAAAGTTAGTCAAAAATCAAGGTTATGTTGACAGTTTTATTCCATTGTAGAAAATCAGTGCTATTACTTTCCGCTCAGATCCTGCCATCTACTGCGAAGTCCATTTGAGAATCTATATACTGCAGTTACGCACTCTAAATTACATAGAAAGACACAAAACTTCTCTTGGGCCGTTGTGGCGTTTGCTTCTTTAAAATAATATCAGTCATAATCAGTCAATAATCAGTCTACGTTGCGATACGAGAGATCAAATTAATCCATTCTGCGAAAAAAAAAGTTTATGAATCCATAAAATACACCCACAACAGACAATGCCTGCTTCATTAAAATGAGGTTTGATTTCGCAATAACGAGAATATCTTTTCAGTTTATCTGCATCATTGGTTATGCAGCTATTTCTTATACGCAATCCTTGACATTGAATATTTAATAAGTTCGAAAACTATCAAACTATTTCATTAACCTTTCTTTCTTTTATGTTTTTTTCGTTATGGTTTTTTTTTTTTTTTTGGCTTACTTGTTTCGTTGTATCGGGTGATTTTTTAAGAGCTTGATAACTTTTTTAAAAAAAAAAACGCATAAAATTTGCAAAATCTCATCGGTTCTTTATTTGAAACGTTAGATTGGTTCATGACATTTACTTTTTGAAGATAATTTCATTTAAATGTTGACCGCGGCTGCGTCTTAGGTGGTCCATTCGGAAAGTCCAATT